>NW_007726513.1:640924-645701 GCF_000696425.1 Galeopterus variegatus
ACATATATAACAGTGGTGAAAAATAGAATTGTAACAAGGTTCAAAGGTATTCACTGATGCTTTATGTAATAAACAAACCTGAGTTATGCTAAATGTCCATCTGATGGACATTCGTAGATGTCTTGGATTAATACGTCTGCCCTTACTGAGCAGTAGAACAATTCTCAGACACCAGCTCCAATACTCCGCTCCTTCCTTCCTCTATGGAGGGAGCATCTAGGAGAGCTTTCTTTGTACTCCTCTAACAGCACTTTGCCTTTTGCCATTTATTTAGTGATTTATGTAGTTGTTACAGCTCTCTGTTGGACTGCAAGCTCTTGTACAAAAAGGCTTTGGTTGCTTTCTTAATATTTAGCTAGTATTTTTTTATGAAGTAGGAACTCGACATTTGTAAATTCTAACAGTCTAATCAATTATTCAAGGTATGGGAAGTAGGCACCTAACATAGACTCTTGATTTCTTGAATTATATTGTAAGTTTCTACAAATTGCTTCAACTTACGTGTTAGCAGATATTATTCCATGTGACACTGGAGAAACTATTTAAAAAGCAGAAAAAATAAAATGTATTTCTCAGCATTTTTCATGAGATTACTTTAGAAAAGCTAGTAAGAGGAAAATAACTGATAGTTTGCTAGATAGATTTTGATATACATTTTGGACTCCAGATTCTGAGATGAATAGAAGACTTTACATACAACTTATTAACACATATTGAGTTTACTTTAGAGAATAATTTTAAATGAAAAACAAAAAGATAAAATAAGAACTCAGATAATCTGTTGGTCTTTGAGGACACTGACTTACTCTAGAAACCCTTCTTTCCTTAGTAATGTATGTTCTGTTGTGTCAACTATCCTGTTATTTTATTTACACAAACTGTTATAAATTAAAAAGTTGATGTTTCTATCTTAGAAATAACCACCATTAAAATATTTTAATGACGATCTAAAAATAACTTTGAATTGATCCAAATAGTACTGATGTGCAACATTATTTTAATCACCTTTGTAGCATAATAATTTTAATCAATATAACAGTAATCACATTTCATTCTTATCATTCATGAGATTTTATTCACTTCACTCAAGAGTTGCACATGGAGCTTTCTGTAATTGCATGTGCAACATTATTTTAATCACCTTTGTAGCATAATAATTTTAATCAATATAACAGTAATCATATTTCATTCTTATCATTCATGAGATTTTATTCACTTCACTCAAGAGTTGCACATGGAGCTTTCTGTAATTGCATATTTCCAAAGAACTTTTTGAGTAGAAATTAACTCCCACAGGACTTATAAAAAGAAGTATGTTCGCTTTAGTAAAAGCGTGAGTGGTTGCCACTCAGGAAATCGACAGTGGAAAAGGGGAAGAGCAGAAACTGAGCCCTATGTTTAAGTTTGGTTCCCAGAATACTTAGACAGGTTTATCCATAGAAGCTACACATAAGAACCATCTAAAGTAACCAGGGATGTGAATTCTGTATAGCCCTCTAGAAAAGATCTTTTCTCAGCTAATTTATATAATTTTACAAATTGACAAATACTTAAGGGCTTTGCAAGTCAAAAACAGTCAACCCTGGTTTTGGAAAAAGAGATACTGGTTTCAGCATCGGGCTGTCCGGAGGAGGGGATCTGCTGAGCAAGGCGTCCTCTTCTTCTGAAGTCACTGGCATAGACATCGAGAGCAAGGTTTGGAAGACTGGATGGGTATTGAAAGAGAAAAGTGAAAGAACCATTGAAAGTGAAAGAATCTTTTATAGTTCATAACCAAGCAACCAATAAACAACTATTCTTGCCTGTCCCAAAGAAGAGGGTGCTCACTCTGCTTCCTCCCATTGTTCAGGGCTGTGAGTGATCTCTGTGCCAGTTGCCCACATTTGGTGAGGATTTAAGTTCTGCCACTTTGCACTCCTCAGTACTAGTGATCATATTTAACAGTGCCCCCTCCCCCACCACCCAAATACCTAACCTAGTATTTCCTTGACCTTTTCATTTCAAAATTCTTTCACTGCAATTTAGCAATCTCTTCCCAAGGCCTGAAGATTGCATCACCTGGAATTGAGATAGTTGGAGACACTAAGTGTCACCATCCCTTTTGTCTATCCTTGTCCTGCCCTTTTCACTACCATGGTTCGATAATACCTGTCTCTCGACCTCACCTGAACTTGCTCCTTTCACCTCTCCTACTCATCCCAGTCTATTGGAACTTCTCTTGGATTCTTTTTCCCTATTCTTGGTATATTCTCTTTTTTGCAATCATTTTCAATACAATTCTCGAAAGCATCCCATCAATTGTTTTCCTTGCTCCTATCATTACTGGGGAATATCACATGATCTGAAGATTGTACTACCTCAAATGTATGGTGCCCAATGTCAGCTGGAAGCTCAATAACTCTTGACGATCCTGCTATGACCTCCTGGTCTTGTCTGTTCCATTCTTACAGGTGATATTTCTAACCTTCCATCAACTTTTATCAATTTTCCTCTTTACTCTCAGCACACAAACTTCTCTTCTGTTTCACAGAATAAATAGCCATTACTAGGGAGGATATCTGTCAATATCCAGCTCCCCACCTTCAAAGCTATTTACCTTCATACATACTGTCTTATAGAATTAGAGATACTTCCCCTGCTAGAGTGCATTTCTCTACTGAACTTGTTGGCTCATGGCTCCTTAGAGGTCTTGATCAGTCAATTAGCCCCTTTCTCACATCAAATCTAGCTTAACCCCATCTCTTCTTAAAAATAAACAAAAAAAAAAACCCAAAACAAAACAAAAAAACTGACCTCAGTAGTAGGTTCAGTAGTGATCCCCAAAAGATATGTCCAAGTCCTAACCCCCAATATCTGTGAATGTGACCTTATTTGGAAATAGGATCTTTGCAGACATAATTAAGAATCTCAAGATGAGATCATCCTGAATCAAAGTGGGCCCTAAATTCAATTGTAGGTATTCTTACAAAAGATAGAAAATGAGAAGACACACAAAGAAGGCCTTGTGAAGATGGAGGCAGAGACTGTAGTTATGCTGCCAAACCAAGGAATGCCAAGGATTGCCAGCAGCCACCAGAAGCTAGGAGAGAGGCACAGAAAAGATTCTCCTTCAGAGCCTCCAACAGGAACAAAATATGCAGACAGCTTGACTGTGGACTTTTGGCTCGAATAACTGTGAGAAAATAAATTTATGTTGTTTTAAGCCATGCATTCTGTGCTAATCTGTTACAGAAGCCCGAAGGAACGAATACACCCTCTATTCCACAAGCCTCTCTACTTATCAGTGATCTCATTCTTGATAATTCCCTTGTAGGAGAAGAATCTATACTCACTGTACTCTACCTCCAGCCCTGACTGTGACACTGAAAGTGTGCTTCCCAAAGTCATTATCTTCCAACCGCCAGGTCTAATGGGAACTCCCACTCCTCAGCTTGCCGAGCTCTCTGCAGAGTCTCAGGCTGCTGTTCCCTCCCTCCCTCTTTACTACTCTTCTCCCTTGGCTTCCGGGATATCCCCCTCCCCTGAGTTACCTTCCACTTCTTTGGTTACTCCTTCGAGATCCCTTCAGTGGACTTCTTTCCCTCCTTCTTGTCGTAATTTCAGCATACCCAGGCTTCTTCCTCGGCCCTCTTGTTCTCCAAGGCATTCTGACTTCACCTCCCACACACATTTCACATCTCACCTTTCTCCCCCACCCATACAGTATTGCAGTCAGAGGAGGATGGTGTGTGTGTAGAAAGACCAACACTTACAAATCCCTCTGACTTCAGTTTCCTCTTCTGTACTATGATAAGACCACCAACACATATGATTGCACCGAGGAATAAATGTGCATGATAAGTATGCAGTACAGCAACTACTCAGTGGATACTCAGCACCCATATATTAGTTCCTTCCCCTTTCCATCTCCTTAGTTCAAGTATTCATTCAGTCATTCACTCCAGAAATATTTATTTTCAACACTACCATGGACAGGTGTGTTCTAGGTACACTAGGCAACAGGTAGCTTACATTCTAGGACAGAAAAAGCAAATGAACACATGAATACAAAAGAACATTTCAGATAGTGATGATCCTTAACAAGGGGGATCAGGGAATTTTTCTCTAAAAGGCAACATTTCAGCTGAAAACTAATTGATGAGAAGCCAATCCTACAAAGAGTTTAGAGAAAGAACATTCTGGGCAGAGGGAAGTGCAAGTTCAGTGGGACGAAGTAGGAGAGAGGTTGGTGGGTTGAGAACAGAAAGGAGGCTGCTGTGTCTGGAACACAGTTGGCAAGGAAAGGCTGTAATCTCTCATCTGGATGACTATATTAGCTTCCTAAAGGAGCTGCCCTTGCAGGTCTCTTTTCACTTCACATCCTTCCTATTGTTGCCATAGTGATCTTATTAAAAAAATAATAACAGAAAACAGTGATGGGGCATATCAAATGTACCAGACACTGAGTGTTTTACACATATCAACCAATTTAATTATAGCACAGCAACCCTCTGAGGTAGGTATTATTATCTATTACCTCCTTTTAACAGATGGGAAAACAAATCCCAAAGAGATTAAACAACTTGCATAGATCCCCAAAGTAGTAAGAAATGGAGCATGGATTTGAACCCAAGGAGTGGAGTTTCAGTATAAATCTGAAATGTGTCACTTACCTGCCTTAATTTCCTCAGTGGCTCCCTAAGACTTTCAGGATTAGAGTTTGAGCTATTTCAATATCTGCCCCTGTCTCCCTCCCTTCCCACCTTTGACCCCCCCCCCCCTACCCCCCCCCCCCCCC
>NW_007726513.1:646476-648325 GCF_000696425.1 Galeopterus variegatus
CATTCTATTCTCCATTTTTATGAATTTGACTTTTTTTTGGATTCCACATACAAGTGAGATTATGCATTATTTGTCTTTCTGTGCCTGGCTTATTTCACTTAGCATAATGTCCTCTAGGTTCATTTATGTTGTTGCAAATGGCGGGATTTCCTTCTTTTTCAAAGGCTGGATAATAATTCCATTGTATATATATGCACCACATTTTATTATCCACTCATCTGTCAGTGGGCACTTAGGTTGTTACCATGTCCGGGCTATTGGGAATAATGCTGCAATGAACATGGGACTGCAGATGTCTCTTTGAGATACTGACTTCCTTTACTTTGGAAATAAACCCAGAAGCAGAATTACTGGATCATATGGTAGTTCCATTTATAATTTTTTGAGGAACCTCCATAATGTTTTCCATAGTGGTTGTACCAATTTACATTCCCACTAGCAGTGTACAACAGTTCTATTTTCTCCACATCCTTGCCAACACTTGTCATCTTTTTGCTTTTTGATAATAGTCATCCTAACAGGTGTGAGGTGGTATCTCATTGTGGTTTTGATTTGCATTTCCTTGAGGATTAGTAATGTTGAACACCTTTATATATACCTGTTGGCCACTTGTATGCCTTCTTTGGAAAAATGTCTATTCAGGTCCTTTGCCCATTTTTAAATTAGGTTGTTTGGCTTTTGTTATTGAGTTGTATGAGTCCCTTATATATTTTAGATATTAAACCCTTATTGGATATACGGTTTACAAATATTTTCTCTTATTTCATGGGTTGCCTTTTCATTATTTTTACTGTTTCCTTCACTTTTTAATTTGATATAGTCTCACTTCTTTATTTTTGCTTTTGTTGCCTGTGCTTTTGGTGTCATATCCAAAAAACCACTACCCAGACCAATGTCAAAGAGATATCCCCTATGTTCTCCTCTAGGAACTTTATGGTTTCAGGTTTTATGTTTAAGTCTTTGATCCATTTTGAGTTGATTTTTATGTATGGTGTAAGATAAGGGTCCAATTTTATTCTTTTTCATGTGGATATCTATCCTTTCCCCATTGTGTATTCTTGGCAACTTTTTCAAAGATTAGTTGACCATATATGTGTGGGTTTATTTTGGGCTCTCGATTCTGTTCCATTGGTCTATGTGTCTGTTTTTATGCCAGTATCAAACTGTTTTGATTACTATAGCTTTGTAATATATTTTGCAACCAGAAAGTGTGATGCCTCCAGATTTGTTCTTCTTTTTCAAGATTACTTTTGTTGTTTGGGGTATTTTGTGATTCCACACAAGTTTTAGGATTGCTTTTTCTATTTCTGTGGAAAACGCCATTGGAATTTTGATAGGGATTGCATTGAATCTGTACATCACTTTGAGTGATGTGAACTTTTTAACAATATTAGTTCTTCCAATTCATGAACACAGAATATCTTTCCTTTTATTTGTGGCTTCAATTTCTTTCACTAGTGTTTTATTGTTTTCAGTGTGCATATCTTTCACCTCCTTATTTAAATTTATTCCTAAGTATTTTATTTTATTTTATTTTTGATGCTATTGTAAGTGGAATATTTTTATAATTTTTTTTTTCAGATAGTTTGTCATTAGTGTATAGAACCACTACTGGCTTTTGTATGTTGACTTTGTGTCCTGCAACTTTACTGAATTTATTTATTAGTTCTAACAGTTTTGGGTACAGCCCTTTGAGCTTTCTATGTAAAAGGTAATGTCATCAGAGAACAGAAACAATTCAATTTCTTCCTCTCTGATTTGAATGCCATTTATTTATTTATTTATTTATTTATTTATTTATTTATTCTGGGGGAGGCTAATTGCTCTGGCTTGGATTTCCAGTACTATG
>NW_007726513.1:649173-650570 GCF_000696425.1 Galeopterus variegatus
TTTATTTATTTATTTATTCTGGGGGAGGCTAATTGCTCTGGCTTGGATTTCCAGTACTATGTTGAACAGAACTGGTGAGAGTGGGCATCCTTGTCTTGTTCCTGATTTGACAGGAAAATCTTTTAGTCTTTCACCATGGAGTATGATATTGGCTGTGGGTTTTTCTTATATGGCCTTTACTATGTTGAAATTCCTCCTATACATAATTTGTTGAGAGTTTTTATCATGAAAGGATGTTGAATTTTGTAAAATGCTCTTTCTGCATCTATTGAGATGATCATATAATTTTTGTCTTTCATTCTATTAATGCGGTGTGTTACATTTATTTGTGTATGTTAAACCATCCTTTTATCTCAGGGATATATCAGCAATATGAGTTGTAATGTCTTCTCTTTTATGTCTAATTTTAATTTTTTAAGTCTTCTTTTTTTTTAAGTCTAGCTAAAGGCTTGTAAATTTTGTTTATCTTTTCAAAAAACCGACTTTTAGCTTTGTTGATCTTTTCTATTGTTTTTCTCATCTTTATTTGATTTATTTATGCTCCAATCTTTATTATTTCCTTTCTTCTACTACCTTTGGGCCTAGTTCGTTTTTCTTTCTCTAATTCTGTGAGCTGTAAAGTTAGGTTATTTAAGATTTTTTCTTAAGGTAGGCATTTATCTCTATAAACTTCTCTCTTAGAACTGCTTTTGCTGCATCCAATAAGTTTTGGTATGATGCTTCTCATTTATGTTTGTCTCAAGATTTTTTGCTATTTCCTTTTGTGCAGATTGGATTTTCATTGTTGGCCTTTTAATTACTTCTGGGTCTTGTGAGGTCAGATACACCTGGGCTGATTGAAAATTCTGGCCTGGGACAGAATCTTTCCAGAGAAGTGTGCCCTCTGGAGTTCTATCACCCTAATCAATCTCTACTGACTGGGCCTGTGCCAATTGGAGGGTAGATCAGCTGCCCATGTTGCACCCCAATGCTCTCTTAGCAGGCCAGCCACTCTCTCACACTCCAAATGCTTCCCATGGGGTGGTCCTTTTGTGCGGGTCCCTCGTGATGACTCACTGGCCTCTGGGTGTTTCCTTTCTTGGGTCAGCTGCAGCCTCTTGCTCCTATGTGGGTCCACAGGAATCCTGTCAGTGGTCTCACTGGCCTTGAGGCTGATATAGTGTGCTCTGAGGCCCTCTTATCCCCTGCAGACTCAAGGCAACTTCACTGTGGCTTTTGCTGGCTCCAGCTCCATGTGTGTGCTCTGTAGCTTTTTCCCACCTCTCCAATGCCAGCCCTGAAGCAACTGGGCCTTGAAATGGTTGGAGTGGTTTCTTCTTCCTCTCACCACAGCTTCTTCCACCTTCTTGAACTCCACGAGTCTCTCCTCCTCTTCCCCTGAGCTCCAGCAGTCCCAG
>NW_007726513.1:652109-652634 GCF_000696425.1 Galeopterus variegatus
TGAATGGATAATATCAAATGACCTGTCTTTGAGTTCACAGATTTTTCTGTTGTTGCTGCTGCCTGATCAAGTCTTTTGTTGAAGTTCTCCATTGCATTTTTCATTTCATTCAATGTATTCTTCAGTTCCAGAATTTCTGTTGTCGTTTTAAAAAATAACTTCTATCTCTTCGTTGAACTTCTCACTTTGTTCATGTATTGTCTCCTGATTTCATTGAGTTATCTGTATTCTCTTGTAGCTCAGTGAGTTTCCTTTAAACAATTATTTTTTAGTTCTTTTTCAAGCAGTTTGTAGATCTCCATTTCATTTAGTTTGGTTACTGGAAAATTATTATGTTCCCTTGGTGGTGTCATGTTTCCTTGAATTTTCATGTTCCTTGAAGTCTTGCATGGCCTTTTTACATTTGAAGATCAGGCACTTCCTCTATTCTTTATTGACTGGCTTCAGGGGGGAAATACCTTTACCAGTCAGCCCAGCTAGGGATTTAGAGGCTCTCTTAGGCCCTCTCTATGGATGCACCTGTTC
>NW_007726513.1:654303-655158 GCF_000696425.1 Galeopterus variegatus
CCTTTCAATTACCATAATAGGATTTCTCACCCTATTAACAGTCACAGTGGGGTCCAAGTCTCTAATACATAAAACTTGGGGGACACAATTTCAGTTCCAGTGAGTTTTGGTGGGACATAATTCAATCCACTACACATGCTGATACCCTCAGTATTCTGGTTGGGGCAAGAAAGAGGTGGGCTTCTAGGATGGCATCCTGCAAAGCTGGGGGAGCTGGGTACTCACTCAGTTCACTCTCACTTTCCTCCATGCGAGGATTTATGAGCTGTAGGAGTCTCTCTTGGCACTGAACTGTGCCACGTTGGGGGAGGGAGACATGGGGAAAGTGAAACTCTTCCTCTTACTCTCTTCAATGTGTCTATCCTCAGATTTTTTGCTCCAAAAGTGTGCTGAAAGTTCTCTATTAAAAACCTGGACTTCCACAAAGTGATCTCATCTATGAGTGATTGTCAAAATCAGTGCACTGTGGAGAGATGATAGTAGAAAACTCCTATTTTGCCATCTTGCTGACATGACACTTCCAGAGTCATCACGAATGAATGCAAATCAGGAACTACATTCCGTATTCTGTACCCCCCTTCCCACTCCTGAGTCTTCAGTCAGTAAGGCACACTGCCCAAACTTGTATTGTGTTTTTGGTATAAATAATTTGAAAAATTTAATCAAAATGTGAAAGAAAATTTAAGGTCTTGGGCATTCTTTTCCCATTATTTTTGCTGAAAGTTTCCCTGCACCAACAGAATTATTACCCAGGTTGTCAGATATTTTGTTCTAAGGCTGCTCTCTAATCAACTGAGCTAACGAGCCAGCCTTGGATATTCAGTTGATAAAAGTTATTCATCTTAAGCAAAGGTG
>NW_007726513.1:655404-663911 GCF_000696425.1 Galeopterus variegatus
GAGCTAACGAGCCAGCCTTGGATATTCAGTTGATAAAAGTTATTCATCTTAAGCAAAGGTGACCAGGCACTATAGAAGAGTTTTTAATGGCAAATCTGAGGAATATTTATGTCAATTTGTGACATGAGCTAACGAGCCAGCCTTGGATATTCAGTTGATAAAAGTTATTCATCTTAAGCAAAGGTGCCCAGGCACTATAGAAGAGTTTTTAATGGCAAATCTGAGGAATATTTATATCAATTTGTGACTTGGGGCATTTTCTAGCACAGAATTCAATAGACACATTTGATCTCCCTTGACTATTAACACAAGAAACAGTGTTTTAAGTTAGGCTTGTTATGCAAGAAGTTTAATAGTTCCTGATAGAAACATATATTTATGAAGTCTGGATGATTCACATGCTACCAGAACATTGACCCTGGTTATTTTTATTCTCTAGCTGGGGAGTATTGAGAGTTAGTGGGAGAGTGGCCTGAGACCTCTCCCAAGTTGCACACTGCCTTTTCTAGAGCTGACCTCACCCTCCCCAGTCAGCTTTAAAATCAACCATAATCTCTCTCAGTGTTTGAAAGAGCTGAACTGCAAACAGCCTCAGGTGCCCACAGATTGAGCCCATCCCTTCCTGTTAGAAACAGAACTAAGACCCACCAGACAATTTCTAGGAGACAAGAATGGGAGTAGCAGAAGCAAGGGGCCAAACTGCACCAGTTAGGCTTTATGTCTTTTTTTTTCTCTCCTGGAGTGGAAAAGAGATGGGAATAGAATCATTGAGTGCTTACTGTGTGCCAGACCCTTGTTATCTTACTGCATGAGCCAGCCATCATGATTCCCATTTTACAGATAAGAAAAACAGAGACTCCAGGATTCTGTATACTTGTATAGCCTCATATACAAGTATATCTTTGGCAGTTTGTCTTAAAAAATGTTTAATGTAGGGTGTGAAGAGGTACAACATTGGAACTGATAGCTAAAATAAATTCTTGGATGCTCCATGAATGTCATCTATCCTTACTGTTCCCAACCCCCACATTAAAAGATAGATTAATCAGTTATTTTACTAGAGGGGTTGGTAGCCAGAAGAAGGTGGTCCAACACAGTGTTTCAATGCATTTCTGAACTCTCATGGGGCACAAGAACATATAGTCAGTTTCAATGCATTTCTGTACTCTCATGGGGCACAAGAACATATTGGAATGGATCAGGAAAATCCATTTGAGACCTGACCATCTTCTCTAGCATAAAAGTGGATGCTTGTGAACAGAGCAGAGTGAACCACATGCTATTGAACTCTTCATATTTTTCCCATGGAATTCTGATTCTGTTTGAGGCTTAGGTGTGACAACAAAACCAAACTAAACTAAACCAACCAGCATACAAACAAAAACTATGTTTGTTGGATTTATCAACATGCATTTCATCATCTAACACATCACTCTGCCAGTCACCTGGGAAATAACCTCACTGTGCCTGACTTTCCACTTGTGGAAAGTGGAGATGTATATATTTTCCCTCATCTACCCTGAAGGGACAGTGAGAGGATTATTGAGACAATTGCTGTAAAGCTATTTGAGCTTCTTACCAAAAGGTGCTACTGGAATACAAATTATTATTAGCATTACCATTGTCATGTGGTTTAAAATGACAATATGAAAAGCAGGTTATATAGATCAGTGTGTCAGCATCCTGCATAATTTAGGTTCAATCTGAAGTTGGTTGTCTTTGCATGCTCAGGTCTCATATTAAAGCATTCTTTTGATGAAAGCATATTCAGAGGGCCAGATGTAGTCACCCTTCAAGAAGAATAATGAGGGTGCAAGAACAGACATGTACAGGTAACACCTGTGGAAAATGGATGTTTGAGTTCTCATTTCTGTAGTGCATGTTTATATTACAAAGTCCCACCATCGTGAGGTTAGGGGAATCTTATAAGTCTATTAAGTGCTTAATGCACAGATTATGTGACCTGAGAACAGCTGGAAAGAGATACTGAAATTCTGATTTGACAGGTAAAGCATTTTGATAGAAACAAGAAAAAAAATGTGGTATCACTGAACATTATTTCTTGGGGACAAATGTGTTATTTCTAGTCATTTAAGACCCTGCCCATAGGTTTGATCCTTGGGAGGCACCCTGGTGTACAGGCAAAGAGCATGGGCTCTGGAATCAGACACGCCTGGATTTATTTATTAGCTGTGGACCTTGGGCACCTCGGTTTCCACCTATAAAATGGGGGCAATAAAACCTACCTCAAAGGTTGTTGTGAAGATCACATGATGTAATCTGTGTAAAGGACCCAGCACCAGAGTAGGCACTCGTTAAAGGTTATTCCTGTTCCCTGCTGTTTGGCACGTTTCAAGCCTCTATATTGTTCTTCAAATACAATTGATATACTGGCATTTTTTAAAAACCTATGATTGAATACTTGAATCTAAATGCTGGGCAACCCAGAGGTGGCTTTATTTTCTATAGAAAACTTACTAAAAACATATTCTGTGATATTTCTGCAATTAGGACAGGTCCATTCAGAACAGGCCAATTAGAACAGCTCTATTTGAAAACTAATCAGGAAACTTGTGACTAAATAAATTTTAGAATATTCCTAATTTTTGTCTAAATTCCTAGGGACATCATTTTGCAAGTAGAGCTTAAATTCAAGATAGTTTAATTCCCCCAACCATGTATTTGCAAGAATCTTCCTCTGAGTCCTGAGACAACACCAATTTTCTTCCCTGGAGTACAGAGGTCCTGTGCAATTATCTGCTCTCTTCATCTGATTAGATGTCCCTGCACATTAAAATGCCTTTTAAGAGCCATCTAGAAAAGAAAAATAAATGGCATGAAAATGGGGGTGGGGAAACTTTGAAAGAGTTTGGCACATTGCCCTGCACCCCAGGCCCCAGCCAACATACAGGAAATGTTCTTGGCTGTGCTGTGGCCTGGGTAGAGGCCCACAGGTTTTCACAGCAATTAGAGCTGATGGAGGTGAGGCCCCTCACCTCTCTGACAATTACGAGCATGTGGTAATAAAATAAACACACGCAGCCACTGTCCTCCATAAGACTTTTCTTGCTTGAGGGTTGTAGAAGCAACACTGAGAACCTTAATGATGAAAGGTAGTGTTGGGGCAGGGACTGGGGTGGTGCTCATTAACATTCACTCAGTGGCCCTGGATGAGCTGGATTCACACAGAGCACGAGGCACCTGCTCTCAGGTACTCGAAGGAGTTTTGCATTAGTTGGCAAGAGCAGCAAAGAGGAGGAAAAGAGGAGAGAAGCCATTGAGATACAGTCAGTTAAATGGCTCTCAAAATATATTCTATTCAGAACCTCCTGAGAAGCCATGAAAACTGTAGTGGGGTGGATGGAGTAGTTACTTATTCTAATCCTGGCTGGGGCCTCATTTATTATATTACTCAGGACTGTCATCATTAATTTCCCTTTTCTTTACAAAGGGGCCAATGGCACTTTTTTTTAAAGAATAAAAAATAATAAATGGAAATTCAAATGATTTTCAGACATACTTAGCATGCCAGTTCTAGAATTTAATTTCTGGGTGCTTTCAAAATGGACAAATGTTCTTAAAGAATTTTAAAAATTAATGCTGAAATTAACATTAATTTAGAAAAGATGAAAAGAGTGACTATATAGCCCATAAGAACAATATTTTCTAGAGATGTTTCTTACTGAAATATGTCAGAAAGTCTTTAAAAAGTATTACTTCTTCTTGTGATGCAGAACGTGCCTAGCAACATAGGAATAACTAAGATGGAGAATGGCTTTGGTCTTTTGCTATTTTTAACACCTACATTCCTGGTTTGGGTTTTTTTCATGCAGGAACAAATGGTTTCTGTGACTAGTTCTTTGCAAGAATGCCTGCTTTAATCAGAATGCTTGTGTGGAGCATAAACTTAGTCACATTAAACCAAGGCAAAACATGGTATAGACACTCTGAGAGTAATTTGTTTGATGTGGACTGTAAGCAACTACAAACACTAACGTAAAGCACATTGCTCCCTGTACTTCGAAAGGAAAAACTATCATTTCAGGAGTACTCTGCCTTTATTTCTCAAGAAGAGAAAGAAATAAAGCAGCCATTTTTATAAGTCTGGACATATTTGCAGCATTGCTTTATTTTCTTAAAGCATAACACCATTCATTCATCACTTGGGAGTAACAAAGCAGTAACCTGATAGATGACAAATATTCTGAGCTTAATGGCTGATGTCCATTACCGATGGGTCCCGCTCACTCTTTGGAGGAGATTGGCACTGAAGGATTACTGAGCAAACAGAGCACCTGAAAAAACTTGCCCTCCACAGTCTGTCATCAGGGTTCTGATTGAGGGCATTACCTGAGAACAGGCAGGCAGCTCTTATCTGAAGCTGCAAACCACTGCCACTGCCAACAATTCTCAACAAAGAGTGGCGGTCATGGAAGGCTGAGCCACCGAGGCAGGCAGCTGGGGACGCCACCTCTCCATAGCCCACTCCCTTTGTGGACCCTTTAATCAATGACCACAGCAACTGAGGATAGGCATCCCAAATTCGTATGTGCTGAAAACAAAAAGGTTCCAAATACGCTCTTGTAATACTATAAAATATTTCGCGTGTAAAATGGCTTCTTTGATTTCACAAACAACTAAGGAATGTTCTGTACACACGTGTACAGTCCTGGTGGAAATCTTTGGATTCTATCGATATTGAAAGTATATGCTTTGCTGTCATCTACCTTTCTTCTCCTTTATTAAGAGGACCTCAGTTTCCAGAGAACTAAACTTGTCTTACTGGTTTGGCCCTCATGAAAAGTAAGTCACCACTTTTTCTCTAGTTATTTTACTTACTTAAAAAAGATTATTTTTCCAACCATCAGGGTTTATGGCTTAATGGACTTGTCAAATTTATAAATTCCAGGTGAAAACAGGATTTTTTTAAGATTTAGTTTTACTCATTTTTACTGTGTCTGTAATCAAATACATACCTACAGATTTCCCAGAAAAAAACGTATTTACCTAATGTTTCCTTGTTATTTTTGTAGGTGTATTTTATTTCAATTATGTATTAACATTTGACTATTTGCTAATGTTATCTATTTAATTTCATTTATGGACTGATAAGTAAAATATATACAAATATTAAATTTATGACAGTAATTAAAAATATTAGCTTTATGACAGAAATAAAAAACTTTACAGGATGTTGAATTATTTAGAGTTAATACTACATTACATCTATGATAATTTCTCATAAATAAATGCAGTGAAGTGAATAGTAAGAGTCATTTGATGTTTGAACTTCCACTACAGAGAACCTGGTTTTTCTTAAAGTATTTTTATTTTGGGGGGGAGATTAAAAAAGCAGATATCTTCAGGGAAGAAAGACACGGATTAGAGTGAAGAAAGAACATGCCATTTCTTTTAAAGAATACCGTTGGTAGTTTGATATACATATATATTTGAAATGGTGATTATATTTTTATTTTGCTACAACCTTCCTCTCCTGAAAATTCAATTCTATCAATCCTCCTCAAAGAAACGAAGCAGCATTCACTATATCCTATGCCTGTCATTCAGCACAAACACACTTGCAGGCAGAGTAAAATTAAATGCCTTCTTTAGAAAAATAAAGAAAACTAAAAGATAAGCAGAAAAAAATACTCATCTTGCTCATATAAAATTTTTCTTACTGTAGTTAGATTTCATAAATATATATTTTTCTAGTGAAGAAGAGTACTCAAATCAATAGTTGATAAAAAGAGAAAGATATTTACAAAGCACTGGTTAGGAGCTTTCAACATGAGATTTTCAAGCTTCATGGGGCGGCATTTGATATCCACCGGCTCCAGCATCCAGAAGTGTTTTTGTTAAGGTTAAGTTTTCTTTCTGAAGAGTGACAACATCTTAGGATATAAGCATATTTTTAGCGATAATTCAAAGGTAATAAAGAGAATAATAATTATTAACTAATTCAAAGATAATGTCCAACCCAAAACAAGTCATCATCATCAAAGCTTCAGATCTTTGCAAAAATTTCAATTATTTCTAATACAACTTTTTGAGGATTGATGCCTCATCCCATTTAAATCTGCAAATCATCTCTCTCTCTCTTTCTGTCTTCAAAGTTCTGCCTCATCTACTCTTGCCAGGTAAATTGCTTTAGCTCATAGAAAAAATTATGGAGTCAGCATTGTAAATCCACAAAATTCTTTTGCATGTAAACCTATGTTTGATAAATACTCAAAATGATCTCCGTTCTGCTTATTTTTAAACAGTTCTCATAGTTCACCCAACTATGGATTATTAAGAATTTTTTTCTCCAAAAAGCCCGCAACACTTTTGAGGGTGTAAAAATAAGTCCTCTGTTAGAAAAGCCACAAAATAATGGTATTTTGGGAATCTGATTTAAGATGAAAGATCAGCTAGCACACTCAATTGTGCAGTGATGATTGCCCTATATTTCGAAAAATAAACTTTTCAAAGTAGGAATCTGGAAAGGTTGGACTATTATAAAACTACATATATCATAGCATCACTTCACTGGAAACAAAGGGATGTGTATAGTCGAGATCTCCGTTACAACTTCCAAAGTATTTCAGCAATAAAAGAAACATGGTATATTTCAATTTTTATTTAATAATAGAGTTCAAAGTTAAATGCAGTAAGAAATACCACCAAAAGACCTCTCCTTCTTCTTTTTTATTATTTCAAAATAAATAGCAAGAAATTAGTGAACATAAGCAAATGGCTACAGGCTTTTAAACTGTTGTTTACACCTATATTAAAATGGTTAATCTCATTGAACTGTACGATATTTCTAGAATGATCCTCTCAGAATTATTTAAATCTAAAATTTTTAGAGAGAAAATTACGCTAATAAGTTGCTAATTAAATAATAAGTAAACATCTTTTTCAGACTAAATTATTTTCATTAGGCAACATTTTATGAATGCATATATCACTTTAAATTTAACTTAAACCACACCACTAAATCACCTTTCAGAGGGAAGCATTCTGTCCTTTGCAATCATATTCCTGTTCATTACTTATTTACTTCCTCCACCTAAATGAAAACACCTTACCTGCTTTTCAAAGTAAAGAAATTTCTTTTGCAAATCTAAGTGAAAACTTCTAGGTTTTAGTAACTAATGTCTATGAAGAAAAACCTGGCTTAATTATAGTTCTTAGCTCCACCAGCAGCCATTTTAAACAGAAAACTGGTTTAGTTGTGTTGACAATCACATTTTAAACTGATTCTTTCCAGATGAAAAGATACTTTTTCAAACAATGTAATAAAAATGTAAACTCAGCTGTTTCACAGACATAAAAGTGATTTATATCACATGTACTGTGCTCATGGAGTTTTTCTCCTTACACAATGGAAGTTTTATTTTAAGGAAAAGTTAATAATTAACAGCTAGGAAAATCCCACAATGCAAAGAAGCCAGCTATAGGGGATTAACCACCCCCCTTTGCTCTCCCACAAAAATCAGCCAATAAACCTGGTAAGAAAACGATGTGATATTTGAAAACTAAAAAGAGTCAACATCAGGATGGTCCTTACTTTGGTGGGGGTAGGGCACAATGGTGACTAGAAGAGGCACTAGAAGGCTTCTGGGAGCTTAAAATATTCTGTTTCTTGATCTGAGTGCTGGATATATGGCAATCTAGCTTGTGAAAATCCACCGAACTGTAGACTTACATATACTTTCCTGTATTATACTATACTGTACTTAACTTAAAAATTCTAAAAATAGATTATACTGTCTTTTTAAATAATAGTATGAAGTAGTTTTTAGTGTAACTAGATAAGTGCTCTCATTTTTATAAATTCTCTGAGATATACTTGGACCATCAACTCTTCTGCCCCAGAACTGCATGACTAGAGGACGTCAAACTACACCAGTGGCTCATGTAATGAGTCCCATGCTAATCTAAAGAAGGAAAGAGTAGGGTAGTATTTTACATTTAGGAGAGAGAGGTGTGAGGGAGAGAGAGAGAAAAAAGAGTGTATATCTGAGGTCTCATATCTGAATCTCCACAAAAACATGATCCTTTTGAAGAGACTTCAACAGAGGCCTGTAAAATTTATGTTTCTAGCCATGTTTTTCAATGGCTGTGAACATGTATTCTTCGCATTCGGCTCCCAATTATTCCTGTTAATGGGAGGCAGACCACATGGGTAATTGAAAACCCACAGTCAAGAGCTGTAACATACCCTTCCCCCATCAAAATGTTGGCCCAAGTATTAAATAAATAGAAAAATTGGTTTGCAATCGAGTTGCTAATAAACTGTGAAATGTCCGAAGTGGAAGCAACTGCAGGGCACACAAAGGACACCATCCATCAAATGATATGCTGAAAAATCTAGAATTGGACACATTATGTGGATACCCTTATGCAGCAAAAGCTTAATCTGTACATTTACTTTGTGAGTTTTGGTATTTAAAACTCTGAAGTTTAATCCATCAGCACAAAAACATTTACTACTTCCATTTTCTCGGTGTAATATCTCT
>NW_007726513.1:664593-665210 GCF_000696425.1 Galeopterus variegatus
GAGTTCCATAAAAGAAAAATATTTTTTCAGTTATCACAGATCCTGCCATGTCTTATACTCCATATCTTAAAAGCAGTCCTCTCCAGTTCTTTCTTCCTAAAACCCTTCTTTTTCATTCTTATTTGCTAACCCTTGTTTCCCTCTAGTGCCTTTACCCTCTGAAATGGCATCTTACACTGGCATTACTTTTTGATTTTTCTTAGAGTAAAATTAAAATATCAGCTTTAAGCAGACACATATGTACACATGTTTAGCTCAAGCAAATAAAGTCTGACTACAAACAGGCAAAACATAGGCAAAGATATTTTGATCTGATCTCTCCATCTCTGTGTGGGGAATGCAACAGGAGAATTTCTTCATAATTTGAAATCTCCAAATCAGCTCTTCACTGAGAGAAAATAGAGGTAGGATGTGGGAGGTATGGGGATAGAAGAGAGAGATAAGCAAACTGCTTTGTTCTGGGCAGTCACTAACGGGAAAATCTGAATTAATAGAAGGTTCACACTTCTAAGCAGTGAGGATACGTGGATGAGGAGGCTTACATGCTATTCTGTACCTTGCACATCTGTAAAGAAAGGAAGCCTCTCCCATAAACTTTCACCCCCTCTGCCACTCCC
>NW_007726513.1:666143-681723 GCF_000696425.1 Galeopterus variegatus
AGAAATAACTATAAACACCAACCAGCGAAAAATAGCTGTAAGTCAGTCTTTTTCTCTGTATTGACACATGGCCTTTATTCTGCTCTGGCTTTATCTTTTGAATGGCAAGTTTTGGCTTGGTTCTATTTATACAATGAAACTTCATCAACTCACACATACCTTTAAGAGACCTGGAGTAAAATACTCACTGTGAAGATTGGTAAAGAAGTAGGAAAAACTTGGCAAGAAGAAGCAAATCAAAGAAGTTCATGAAATGCATTTATTTTATTGGGCTATGAAAAGAATACAGACTTGGAAAATAAATATGCAACCTCAAAGGAAAATAAATAGTTAATAGAGATGAAATTGTCAACCAGCCAGCATTTAGGCAAATGCGTAAGTAAAAGGTCTGTGGCCAAGGCTGGTAAAGGTAAAACACCATGGAGGCAATGAGCACGTACATCAGGGGCAGGTGCGTGGATGTTAACGGGGAAGTAGCAATGAGTAAGAAGGTGCTTTTTAGTTAGTGATGCTCACTTGTTCATTTCTCTCCAAGAGTGTTTTTATTTCCTTAGAAGAAGAAAGGGGACAAAATTAACTCTTGCTTTTTATAGAGTTTTAAATAATGAATTTCAATGTGTCTTTTAACAGACACACAACACCAATAGGTTTCTTTCAGACTGAAATAGGGTTAGAAAATACAATTATGTAATGAATCAAAAATTTAATTGTAGAGCTGCTTATTGATGAGGTATATAAACATTGTAGTATAATAAGATTCTTGTTCAAGGAAAAAAAATTACAGTTTTGTTTTATGTTAATGGCTCAGCATATATATGAAATTGACTCAAAAGTCAACAATATAAAAATCTTATAAATATCAAATAATTCAAATTTTACTTTCAGCATGAATTTATGAATTTACTGCATCTGCTTTTACTATACACTATGCTTTTATTATTGGGGGCCACGGACCATTCTAATGAAAACTTTATTTATTATGACTCTGTGAATCAAGGGGAAATGAGGGAATTCCCAGGCCACCTTAATATGATTATAGCTACTATAATAACCTTAAAGATTCAGTAAAAAAGATTAATCTATCTAAATTTCTCTTTTTGTTATGGGGCTTTGGGGGAAACTGCTTTTTAAAGAACAAAATTAGAATATGATTTTTAAATGCTGCTGAGTGGTATATAGCTTAGAAAATGATTTTAACTTTGTTATTAAGATCTTAAGGATCATAAGTAAAATGGTCCATTTGGTCAATTTTAGGTTACAAGTAAACCAATCCATTCTGAGTAGAATGTTGCTCAGGGCAGAGTTTTGCTGCATTAAATGAGTCTTTAGGCTGACTTCTGAAGTCCAGCTTCTTGAGGTTAGAGTGTAGCATGCCTGACACTACAATTCTGCTTGCCGGACAGATTCCAAAGAAGGGCCAAATGTCTTAAAGAAAGTGTAAAATAAAATGTCAATCACTTAGACTTTGTGTGTTGCTAGAGGTTTTTGTGTTTGGTTTTAAAAGAAGGCTGGATTTACAAGAGGTTACTTGTAACCTCTAGATTTCCAATCATAGAAGCCCAAGGCTGAGGAAGAGTTTATTTCTAAAACTGGGGCCAGTGTGGATTCGAGACTGAGTGTGGATCTGTAAAGCATCTGTGCAGTGTGACTTACATGCCCCAATGAAGCCCATCAATCCTTCTTGGAGTGACAGGCGGGAGCTGACTGTTTGCCAGACTGAGATTCCTGTCACCAACCTAGAGCAGAAACCACGAACCAAACCCCCAGAATGAATCCGAGAACCCTGTCCGTACCATGAACTATGCCTGAAAAGCACTATGCAGTTCTTGACATTAGACTGCGGAGAGGGGTGCAGAATTCAGACGCCACACAACACACATGGAGCCTCCTCAGAACAGGTATAACTTAAATGCTAAGGAGTGTCCAGTGCAACATAGTCATGGGAAATGTGATAAAGGACAACCGTGGAGTCTGGTTGAAGGATACGGTGACTTCCCTCACTTATTAAGAAAGTGGCATGTTGCACAATGGAAATCAGAAGGGTCCACAAGCCTCTAAGAAGACCCAACAAGCTGATGCTCTAGGGACAGAAAGTTCCACAGACATCATAATTGCCAATTTACTAGCAATCTCTGCATGTCGAGGCATTATAATGTTTTAAAATGCAGGCAATCATTATCACCACAGACATGATGCAGAAAGGAATTAATAATAACTTAAATTGATTAAGGAGTAAATCACGTTCCACTTAATAAATAATGAAGATAGTATGTAATTTTCTTTTTTTTTTAATTAAAAAAGGACCAAATCTTCCTTTAAACAGAGTTAAACATTTTAATACAGTTTAGTTCAACAAATATTTGTTGAATTCCGTCTACATTTCTGGCACTCTGTCAGGTCCTAGGGACACCAAAATGGGTACAAAATGATCCTGACCCTTGAGTAGCTTGCTTCTGTCTTGCAATGAAGTGCTAATTAGCTTTAGATGCACACCTGGTATAAAATTCCTTGATAAAACTACCTCTCAGCTGCTGCAAGATTCTGACATTTCCAGACTCTGGTATATTTACATGCACAATACAGAGCACATTTTCAAAAAAAGCTACCCATATCCATGGGGACAATGAGTTCCAGTGATGAAATTGGACACTGAGCTATTTGAATGTTCACATATCAGCTTTTTCAGAAGATACATAGTCTCTTCAAAGGGAAAGAGCCAATGCACTTTACTTCATTGCCTCGGAGCGCTGGACTCAGCTAGTAAACTTGCTTTCCATTTCTAGCTCTGCAGCCGCTCCTTAGCAACCTTTAACAAGTTGTCTAATTCTTTTACTCCATTTATTTTACTCAGTGGAAAATAGGATCAGGAGAGGGGTTAGGGGAGAGGAGTGTGGTAAAGGGAGAAGTGGTTGTAAGTGACCTGAACCTTGCTAGGACGTGTTAGGTGAGTATAAAATTCTTCGTTTTTTGGAGGAAAGATGTTAGGAAAAGAGATATTAGTGGTAATTATAACTAACATCAAATTTTCAAAAGTTAAAGTCAAACATTGTTAATCTAACAATAGTGCCATTAACTATTTTTAATCTAACAGATTATCTCTTTTCAAATGGGTAATATTTCCACTTATAGAAAGAACATATTTTCTAAGACCTTTCATATGTCTCATTTAAAATAGAGACAACAATCTAATATTGTTGATACTTGGCTAAAGGCAAAACAGGAAAAAAAAAAAAAAAACTCCTTAACACCAATTTTAGATCAGTTTAAAATAAGTTCTCTTCCCACTTCCAACAATTACTAAAAAACAAAACAACAACAAAAAACCCCAAAACAAACAAAACAAAACAAAAAATTCAAGGACTCTTCTTATGTATAAGCTGTACAAAATAGTAGAAAAGGACAGTTCATATTATGAACAGTGTGCTTTAGATTTTGCTTTACTGTTATCCAGAAAGTTTGCATATAGATTCTATAGCAATAAACTTCCGAACAGTAGCATCTTCCTATTCAAGGTTTTACTTACTTCAAAACCGCTGTTGTAAAACATAATTTGGGGTAGTGATGTGGAAGGGAATGAGTAGTGAGACGAATTAAGTAAGAGCATTAAAGAAATCAACACAAAAGTTTTTATGTAGTTGATCCCAAACCTTATTTGAAAAGTCTGAATAGGATGAAAAGGTTTTCTCTATTCAGTAGTTTCACTTAATCCTCAGTCCAAACATTTACCCCAATAAACATTAGATTATTTTTATGTTAGCTATAAAGCTGTCAGTCCTCAATAAACAGATACACTCCTGGTGGTTTTACCTTTGCTGTCAAAGAACTGTCAATATGTATACTGGCTCTTAAAACAAACACACAGAAAAAGAAATGTAAAATAGAATCACACAGCAGATTTTAATGAGAGGCTATTGAAATCCTAAATAAATGATGGTCCAAATAGTCAATAGTGATTAGAAGTTCAATATAATGTGATATAAAGTAGTGAATGCATTGTTAGCGCCTTAGTGTCTCCTTAATGGAATGCTGTAACCTCTCCTATTCAGGTAAGCCAGACCCTTACTTTAGTGTGTCTCAATTAAATTTTATGCCTGATGTGTCCATTTGTCGTAGGAAGAGAAACAAGTTCAATGAAAGGGACACTTTGAAGATTTTTATTTCCTATGGGGACAGTTTACTTCTGTCTGGAAAGTCCCTTCATAGTTTTGGTGGGGTTTTTTCCTGTAATTGAGAATGGTTCTATAAGAGGTGTGAAGACATACAGAGGTATTAAAAATACAAATGTGTTTTCCACCCAGTTGAAATTCTGCCATTTTTGCAGTTGCTTTCAGAAGGATTTTTTCACAAAGGCTAATGGAATCACTTGACTGACACAATCATTTTTGCTCATAGTCATTATATCACAGAATTAAGCGTCTAAAAGACCAGAGCTGTGTCTTTTTTTTTTTTTTTCATTAAATTTTTATTGTGTCTTTTTTTATGTACCTGGTGTGCTGCCTAATGGAGGGCTGTGTAAACATGGGCAGCCACTAGATATTATTTCCTTGCTGGATTATAAATATTCTTGTAAGGCTGATAAAGAAAATGACATAAATATGCAAAAATGTAAAAATATTCAAAATTAAATATTCGTATATCCAACACCTTGTTTATGAAATAAGATGATTACCAACAACAAAAAAATGATGTAAATACAGAAGACATGTAGCTATCTGTGTTTTAGCTGAAATAAAGTTGTTTGACCTTTCATCTCCATATCAAAAAGCTTTGTAAATTTTAGGGAATTGGGTCTCACACCAGAGAAATTAAGGACTACTTAATAATTTGATTGTCCAATATCACAAAAGGAGCTGTTTGTCTTAATTTTGTTCATTTTAATTCTTTGTCTGAAAGGAATAGCTCCCTTTCAAAGAAAGTAAGACAGAGAAACAAAGAAGAGAGAGAGAGAGAGAGAGAGAGAGAGAGAGAAAGAGTCTTTTATATTAGAGGGTCTAAAATAAGGGATCAAAATAGGATGTAGAGCACTTAGAAATGTAACCTGTGAGAACAAAGAGTTTGAGAAAAAGAGAGCTGAAGGCAAATATATTAGGAATCTTATGGTCCTAATGAATACTCCCTTTGTTCTCTGTAATAAATGTATGATCTTCCCTGCCAAGGCTGAAAGAAAATGGATTTCCCCAAGGAATGCCCCATCACTGGAGAAGAGATGGGCTATCAAAAGCCATCATGCATTAAGGAGGTGTAGCAAAAAGATTAAACATTTAAGACAGATGACGGGGTAGAGGAAGGAGTGAAGACAGGGATGTAGAAAAGGTAAAATGTCAGCATCCTGAGAATGAGATCCACAGACATGAAAGGAGGAAATTGAGAGTGTCAAATTTAAACCCATGGTTTGTATCTTGTAGCCCTGAGCAACTTGGAGTTTAAGGAGAAAGATGGGACATTCTGTTCACCATGGTGGTGTTTCTTATATGTCAAACAAGCATAACAGAGCCCATGCCAAAATATATTAAGTAGTGCCCTGTTGTCCTGAAGGAGCTTTTGAAAAAATGTAAAGGTCACATTATAAGAAGAGTTTAGCACCCTAGCAGATGTCACCAAGAAATTGGGTTTTTCAATTTTCCATTTATTTTCTAAAATTTGCAACTAACCACTTTATGCAACTAATTGCAACTAAGCCAATTTATGTTTGTCTTGTTTTGTTTTTAAAGAGTATACCTTTTAAAACAGCATAGAAGTAAAGACTTGGACCCAGATCATCTGGGTTCAAATTCCCAACCTATGAAAAATTGGAAAAGTTATATAAACATTTTGACCTTGGTTGAGTCATCAATAAAATGGGAAGAATTATGGTTCTTTCCCCATAAGGTTTGTGTAAGAATTAAGTGAGTTAATGTACATGAGGAACTTAGGAAAGTGCCTGGAACCCAGTAAGTTATTATTACTGTTTAAAACTTTATGATTTCTCCCACCAAAAATATATATAAATGTATTATTATTATTCCTATTGTCATTCAATCAAATAATTACAATATTGAGTACCTACTATTGCACACTAGAAGGATAAAACATGGTCTCTGATATCCAAGCACGTACAAAATGATTAACATATTGAATGCTGACAATATATCTTGTGGGTTGAAAACCCACCAATTGAATTCTTATTTTCAGTTATAGTATTTTCAGGATTTCTGTTTGAGCTTTTTATTTTTGTTTTTAGAGATTTCAGACCTCTAGTGAAATTCCCCATCTTTTCTTCTACTTTCTGGAAGGTGTTTATTATACTTTTTTCAAAAGTCCCTGCCACGGCCAGCCCAGTGGTGCACTGGAGAGTGCGCTGCTTGGGAGTGTGGCGGCGCTCCCACCGAGGGTTCGGATCCCATGTGGAGACTGGTTCCCGCTCACTGGCTGAGCGCGGTGCGGACGCAACACCAAGGGTTGTGATCCCGTTGCCGGTCCCTGGTATGGGTGCGACACCGAGGGTTGTGATCCCATTAGCGGTCAGTAAAAAAGACAAAAAAAGGAAAAAAAAAAAAAAGTCCCTGCCACGGCCGGCCCGGTGGCGCACTGGAGAGTGCGCCGCTTGGGAGTGCGGCAGCGCTCCTGCCGAGGGTTCGGATCCCAAGTGGAGACCGGTTCCCGCTCACTGGCTGAGCGTGGTGCAGACGCAACACCAAGGGTTGCGATCCCGTTGCCGGTCCCTGGTACGGGTGCAACACCGAGGGTTGTGATCCCATTACCGGTCAGTAAAAAAGACAAAAAAAGGAAAAAAAAAAAGTCCCTGCCAAACATATAATTATCATATGATCCAATGATTCCTTCTGTGTATACACCTCAAAGAATTGAAAGCAGGGACTTGAACAGCTATTTGTACACCCACGTTCACAGCTGCATTATGCACAATAACCAAAAGGTGGAAGCAAGTGTTCACTAACTCTTGGATGCGAATGGATAAACAAAATGTGGTATATAAATAAAATGGAATATTATTTAGCCTTGAAAAGGAAGACAGTTATGACACATTCCACAATATGGATGAACCCTGAAGACATTATATTAAGAGCAATAAGACAGTCACAAAAGGACAAATAATGTACAATTCCACATATATGCAGTACCTAGAGTAGTGAAACCTGTAGAGAAAGAAAGTATAATGGAGGTTGCCAGGGGTTGGGGGGGACAGAAGAAAGAAAAATTATTACTTAACGGGTACAAAGTTTTAGTTCAGAAAAATGAAAAAGTTCTTTTCTCCTCAAGCAGATGGATTAGAGCAGATCACCTCTACCTTGCTGAGGGGTTGGTTTTAGGCTTTGTTGGGGACAATGGATTTGTGGTTTCCCTTTTTTCCTAAGGCATAGCTCTTAGTCTTAGGAGTGGACATTATGGGTTTCCACAGGGGTGCTTAGCAGAACTCTTCCACTTGACTGGGCTTGACCTCCAACACTTGTCTCCTTGGGATCATGAGACTGTTAAAATCTCTGCTCAACTCTATAGCTTTTGATTTCCTGGGTTTTTGTTTATTTGTTTTTTCTAGGTTTCTTGGAGTTTCTTCCTGCTCTAATGCAGCTTAGGAGTTGGCAAATGCCTCAAGGTGAAGTTGCATATAGATCTTTGGGCTCACTTCTCAGAAGTTTCCCTCTTCTCCAGGATTTTTGCTCCTCAGATTCCAGCCATTTGGCTGCCCTGAATGCCAAACTACATTGCCCTTCTCAGTTCAGACTTGCTCTTGACTCCTTCCCCCAACCCTGCCTACAACACTTTACCTTTAGGTAAAAACCCTGGGTCAATGCAGGGCTCATTTAGGTAGGCTCAGATCTTGCAGCCCTTCATAAGTTCTGCCTGCTTTGCCCTCTATTACCTTCAACTGCCTTCAGAGTTTTGTGTATTTTGTCTACAGTTTATTGTTTTCAGCAGGAGGGTTGTTCTGATACATGTTACTTTGTCGTAGCTGGAACCAAGACTCCTAACATTGTCTTTTAAAATTCTAATTCTTGATCTGCTTCTGATTTCATTTTCGATATTCTTCAGCTTTTACTTTTCTTCCTCCTTCTTTTTGACTAGAATATTTGGTTTTTATGTATACTGTTTTTGGTCCCTCTGATTATTAAACCCCAGGCAGGAAGTCTCCTAAGGAAGAAAACTAGTGAAGACAGAACACATTCAAAGCAATGGAAGTGGATTGCTTGCACTTGCCTTAGGTCTTCATCAGCTCTTCCGTTTTCCCTAATGAGACTCCCCAACACCACCCAGCATCACTTTCCAATGATGAATCCCCTGAATCTAAAAACTATAAGCCAAAACCCAACCTCCCACCTTCAGACATCTGCATGACCATTAAAGTTATTCTACTGTCTCCCTGAGATGGTTAAAAATATGTTACTCTTCTGGATATAGAGACGAATTATCATGTTTAGAATCTTGGTCTTAATGATATCATGGGAATATTATTTTATTGGTATTTGTTTTGATTTGACTATATTTATTTTCTATATTAATGTGGCCACAATAGCTAAGTATGTGAAATCAATAATCATTCATGTAAATTCAGCAAACACATACTGGGTGATGATTATATACAAAGAACTGTATAGGAGTAAACAGGTAGTTAAGAAACATTTTTGTAATCAAACACATATTTTATTTTACACATGAAGCCAGATCTCTAGTTATCAGTATTCCTATTGCTTAATGGATTACATTGCAGCATTCTTTAATTCTAGTTCCTTTATAAGTAGTGTCAACTTCTGGAAATTTTATTATTTAAATTCTGAAATGCATGTTGACTTGTTCACTGAAAACTTAAGAATAGAAAATTGTAATAACCAGTGTGTGTCCTTTTCTCTCATTTTAATTCTTGATTCTTTTAATATAGAGAAGGGTTTGTGTAAAGAAATCAAATAATTCATTCATCTAACAACAAATTTACACCCTCTCTTTAAGAGTCTCCAAAATTCATCTCATACTTTTTCTCATTTTTTGTCACCACTGAGACTGTGACTAGATTAGATTTCCTGGTACCCAGGGCTTTGTTTTCCTGTGATTTCTCTGTGGCCAGACATGGAGAATTACAAACATGGTGTTTATCAGCAGAAGAACAAAGCCACTACACATGGCTGGCATGTGCTCTAGGTTTTGGTGACCATGTATTTCAACATATATTGCAATCATATTATGACTTCACCCCCATCTGACAATTCATCTAAGGAACTTTGGTTAAACACCTTATCTCATGTTTCATGAGGTTTTCCTGGTTATTACTCAATATTGAAGTTGAGTTAGGCAAAGACACCAGCAGGTCAAATAATTGAGTTAAGTACATGCTATGAGTCTTAACCTCAAACTGCATCTGATAATTTCCCTTTGGAGATGGCTCTGTCCTAAGGACCATGGCCTCTACCTTGGTCTCATGGGATGATGGTGCCACACTACGCACTTGTAGTTCAATTTCATTTGCACAGAGACAATTTTTTAAAAATTAAACCTTTGTACTCTTTATGTACTGAGCTCAGGATCCAATCTATTATTCTGGGAATCTCACTAAACTCCTTTCTGCTGAAATTTTCTTGTAGGTAAACCAGAAACCTTCTTGTANAGGTAAAAACCCTGGGTCAATGCAGGGCTCATTTAGGTAGGCTCAGATCTTGCAGCCCTTCATAAGTTCTGCCTGCTTTGCCCTCTATTACCTTCAACTGCCTTCAGAGTTTTGTGTATTTTGTCTACAGTTTATTGTTTTCAGCAGGAGGGTTGTTCTGATACATGTTACTTTGTCGTAGCTGGAACCAAGACTCCTAACATTGTCTTTTAAAATTCTAATTCTTGATCTGCTTCTGATTTCATTTTCGATATTCTTCAGCTTTTACTTTTCTTCCTCCTTCTTTTTGACTAGAATATTTGGTTTTTATGTATACTGTTTTTGGTCCCTCTGATTATTAAACCCCAGGCAGGAAGTCTCCTAAGGAAGAAAACTAGTGAAGACAGAACACATTCAAAGCAATGGAAGTGGATTGCTTGCACTTGCCTTAGGTCTTCATCAGCTCTTCCGTTTTCCCTAATGAGACTCCCCAACACCACCCAGCATCACTTTCCAATGATGAATCCCCTGAATCTAAAAACTATAAGCCAAAACCCAACCTCCCACCTTCAGACATCTGCATGACCATTAAAGTTATTCTACTGTCTCCCTGAGATGGTTAAAAATATGTTACTCTTCTGGATATAGAGACGAATTATCATGTTTAGAATCTTGGTCTTAATGATATCATGGGAATATTATTTTATTGGTATTTGTTTTGATTTGACTATATTTATTTTCTATATTAATGTGGCCACAATAGCTAAGTATGTGAAATCAATAATCATTCATGTAAATTCAGCAAACACATACTGGGTGATGATTATATACAAAGAACTGTATAGGAGTAAACAGGTAGTTAAGAAACATTTTTGTAATCAAACACATATTTTATTTTACACATGAAGCCAGATCTCTAGTTATCAGTATTCCTATTGCTTAATGGATTACATTGCAGCATTCTTTAATTCTAGTTCCTTTATAAGTAGTGTCAACTTCTGGAAATTTTATTATTTAAATTCTGAAATGCATGTTGACTTGTTCACTGAAAACTTAAGAATAGAAAATTGTAATAACCAGTGTGTGTCCTTTTCTCTCATTTTAATTCTTGATTCTTTTAATATAGAGAAGGGTTTGTGTAAAGAAATCAAATAATTCATTCATCTAACAACAAATTTACACCCTCTCTTTAAGAGTCTCCAAAATTCATCTCATACTTTTTCTCATTTTTTGTCACCACTGAGACTGTGACTAGATTAGATTTCCTGGTACCCAGGGCTTTGTTTTCCTGTGATTTCTCTGTGGCCAGACATGGAGAATTACAAACATGGTGTTTATCAGAAGAACAAAGCCACTGCACATGGCTGGCATGTGCTCTAGGTTTTGGTGACCATGTATTTCAACATATATTGCAATCATGCCAGACATGGAGAATTACAAACATGGTGTTTATCAGCAGAAGAACAAAGCCACTACACATGGCTGGCATGTGCTCTAGGTTTTGGTGACCATGTATTTCAACATATATTGCAATCATATTATGACTTCACCCCCATCTGACAATTCATCTAAGGAACTTTGGTTAAACACCTTATCTCATGTTTCATGAGGTTTTCCTGGTTATTACTCAATATTGAAGTTGAGTTAGGCAAAGACACCAGCAGGTCAAATAATTGAGTTAAGTACATGCTATGAGTCTTAACCTCAAACTGCATCTGATAATTTCCCTTTGGAGATGGCTCTGTCCTAAGGACCATGGCCTCTACCTTGGTCTCATGGGATGATGGTGCCACACTACGCACTTGTAGTTCAATTTCATTTGCACAGAGACAATTTTTTAAAAATTAAACCTTTGTACTCTTTATGTACTGATCTCAGGATCCAATCTATTATTCTGGGAATCTCACTAAACTCCTTTCTGCTGAAATTTTCTTGTAGGTAAACCAGAAACCTTCTTGTAACCAGTCATACTATCTCTCCCCTACCTCCCCTAGATGCTATTCAGCCAACTGAGATATGTGACAATACTTTGAACCCACAAAGGGAATGGTATTGACAGAGTAGGCAGCATAATATCAGATGCAGAAGACCTTGGATGAATCCCAGCCTCAACAAATACCAGCTGTGGAACACTGGGCAAGTCCCTTAATATCTCATATAGATTTCCTGACCAGAAAACTAGAATTGCACGTTCCACCTTCCTACCTGCTAGGATTCTCATGAGTATAAAGTGAGGTAATACGTGAGAACACGTTTCATAAATAATAAAGGGCCAAAACAGTAACAATGGTTTTGAATGTAATCACTATTATAACAATAGCGTCTGAATCTTCTCCCTTCCTCTAGTTTCAAACCACTTGGATGATCTGGAGAAAAAGTAAAGTTATAGTCATGAAACTACCAAAAAATGCATGAAATCAATTATTAAAATAAAATATTAACTCCTTTAGCCTTGTCTATGTCAAATCATGCCCAAGTTATTTTGTACAATAAGAGAATCAGGTACAGGTAGAAGAGTACTTTTTAGTAGATTTTCTTCCTCATTCTCATCTGAAAATATTCCGTTGAACAACCACTAGAAAAAGATTTTGGTTTTGGTAAAGACATATTTTTCCCCAAGGTGACTGCACTTCTAGCCCATTAGAAAACCAAAATAACTTAAAATTAAGGGCTGAAAATATTTCCAGTGGGACATCTCCCATTGGCTATGGAAATCTCCCCAACCTCCAATAACATTCCATAAACATGGCAAATATCTGCTCAGGCTCTGAATGGAGACACCAATCTTCCCAAAAGACAACTACTTACACCCAAACAACTAGGTCTCCTTTCCTTCTTGTCAGCACCATGTGCTGAGAGAGGCTGTTTTTGGTCTCTTCATCAGGCCTTGCTGACGGCTGACATCACGGGAAACGTTTTCACTTACTCTTTGGCAACAGTTAAATCCTTGCCAAAGGCCAGTCAGTAAGTCAGAAAGTGTTGTGAGTGAGAGGCTGGGGGAGTTGGAGTGTGACTGTCAGCTAGCAGTCTGTGGTGATGACAGCAGGGAAATCTAGGAGCTGAAACCATTTTAAAGGTTACTCTGTGGGCAGAACAAAAGACCTCTGATGCAGAAAAGGAAACAGAACTCTGGGACATCGAAGCACTGGATGCTACTCTCTGAGCACTATGAAAATCCATCATCTGCTCCCTGATGACTGCAAAAAGCCTATTCTGCATTGCAACCCGGGATGGCTTCAGTCACCAACTATGTACCCTAGCAGTGGTATGAAATAATCTGGTAAGATATGAATGCCAAATAATGAACCAATGGTTCCATGGTCTGTTTGGTTTTCTTTCTTAATATTGAAGTAAGCTATTCTTTTTTGGTATTCTTTATCCTTACCCTTTGTCTTCTCGTTTTCAACTTTGAATTGCTAGGCAATCTAAGTTTAAAATTCTTAGCCATATAAACTTTCTGTAAAAAGAGCTTACATATATTTTATGAGTATAATATACTAAAGTCAGTACACCATTTTTAAAAGGAACATAGATTCTTCAGGAATGATAATAGTATGTCCATGCCTGAATTGAGATAATCTTTTATCTCCCATTCTAAAACAGGAGAAGACTTGGAAGAAGAAAATGTCTTGAGTCTGCTGGATGGCATATTCTGGGTGTAGGCCACTCATGAAACCTGCCAGATAAATTTGCTAGAGTTAATTCTCCATATTCTAACCTGTTCTGTTATTTTTTCTTGCCCCCCCCTTTTCTTGCTAAACAGGAAACTTGCTGTCCATCACTAAGAAACCCATGGGGGCCAGGGCTGAACTCTGTCCTGGGGGAGCAAGAGCTTTTCTCGTCATCACCACATGAAAACAAAGGAACACTCAAGGGAGGTCCAGTAGGGACTAGAAGGTGCCTCTTCAGTAAAACATAAAGGAGGGGCAAGAAAGCAGTCAAGGTGCCAGGAAACTCATCACAGAAGTCACAGTACACATCTGGAACCCACCAAAAAATGAATTCTCCTGGGCAAACCAGGCTCACAAACTCAACTAATACCCAGTGACCTGCACACAATTGATTTGGACCTCGGATCATCTGCTCAGGGGTCTAGAGTGCACACCCCACTGAGTGAAGACTCTGTTGTATGTGAACTCCACTGGACCTATAATCAGATAAGAGGGAGCTGCCCCAGGATCAGAAAACAATGATGCCAGCCCAGCTACTCCACTCCAGCTTGGCAATGCTGGGTCGATGACTCAGTTTCTGTTAGATGATGAAGGGGAGCAGAGAGGAGAGAGAAAAAGCAACAGCAACTACTGTGCCTCGTGGAGTTGGAACTTGATTCGGGTGGTGAGGAGGCTGATTGCTCAAATAACTACAATTCCTGGCTGTAGGAAGAGTTAGCTCCTTCACTGCCTCTCTAAACCCAGTGCTTCCTCTCACTTCCACATGAGGGTGAGGGACAGTCTACAGAGACTACTTGACTCAGGAAGTTTTCCATAGGAGGAGGACTCTTTTTTCAGAGCGTGCTTTAAAATCAGCCAGCCATGATAGATTAGGTAAACCACTTTTTAGAACATAGACCCACTAAGACACCACATTTGGCCAAAGATCTTAGAGTCAACTGATAAAAAGAAAAAGAAAATGCCCAAATCTCACGAAGTTGTTGTTGATTTAGAGTTGTAGACATCCCACTTCCTCTGTCTGTGTCACAAGGCACTCATTCCCTTTCTTAATGAAAACAAGAGGGAGTGATTATACCTCCTGGGGCTGTGCCATTTATGCCGTCTGAAAGGCACTTAAATGAGTGGCACATTATCTCACACATCTGGAGTTTACCAAATTAGCCAATTATGCTGGAGCTCATAAAACGAGGCCTTAAATGTCATTTAACTAGAAAATATTATAATCACCAAGTGGTCTGATTGTAAGATAATACTTGGGGCAGCATCAGTGGTTACAGAAAACAAATCATGAAACAAAACACAGTTCAAATGCCCCCCAAATGCAACCACATATTTTCTACAGCAATAGTTTCTGAAGAATACCATATTTCTGAAGGCACCAGCAATCAACATGTTTCTCATTTGAAACTAAGTTTAATCTGACCTGGTTGTTTCCTAGTTATTTGCCTTGGGCAAACCAATGCTCAAGAATTTTTCTCATAAGAGAGCTAAGGAACATACAGGATGAGAGTAGACTGACTGAAAACCATGAACTTCTCAGAGATACGGGGCTAACTGCAAGAGATGGGCAACGACTGGATCAAGAGCCTTGAGTTGTTAGAGGTTTGTGGTACTGCCTCAGGGTCACCAAGATTCTGTTGACGGAACATATTCTGGTCTCTCAGAACTTTCATATGTAATTTGAAGGAAGAGACAAAAACTGCTTTAAATTGCTGTGTGATTTGGGGGGAGGAACAACAAAGATTTTAGAATAGCTACTTAAAAATTAAGGACTTATAATCACTATTTCCACATTGTCTTCTTTCCAATCAATAAATGACAAAATCTGGACTTTGGTGTAAGGCGGTATAATACAATGAAAAAAAACAATGGTTATGACACTAATACTTGTGTGACTTTGGGCAAGTCATTTAACTTCTCTGATCTTCAGTTATCTCCACACAAAATACAAACATAATGGTGCTGTACTATGCTGAGAATAGCACTGTGTTGAGAAAAATGTATGAAAAAATCCTAGCATAGTGCATGGTACACTGAAGAAAATAAATACTAGTTTTATGTCTTTCTTTACCTATGTCACCAGAATATCTTGAGTTCTGTTTAACTGTTTTTTCTCCTTATTTCAGGAAGGATGACCACGGAGCACTTTCAGAGGAAGAAGAGTAGGGGTGGGGATGGGGAGGCTGTCCTGCTTTCACATCAGTGTAATTTATAATCCCCTCACCCATCTGTGAACATCTCAATTACTCTTTTAAAAGAAATGACAGATACAAAAGGGACTAGAAAAACTTGTATAAGATACTCTAAGGCAAAGAGAAGTGAGGTGTGATGCATGAAC
>NW_007726513.1:681857-683446 GCF_000696425.1 Galeopterus variegatus
AGAGCACTTTCAGAGGAAGAAGAGTAGGGGTGGGGATGGGGAGACTGTCCTGCTTTCACATCAGTGTAATTTATAATCCCCTCACCCATCTGTGAACATCTTGATTACTCTTTTAAAAGAAATGACAGATACAAAAGAGACTAGAAAAACTTGTATAAGATACTCTAAGGCAAAGAGAAGTGAGGTGTGATGCATGAACACATGGTAAATAGATACACCAGCCACTGTTTGCCAGGTGAGCTTACAAAACAAACCTTATTGGTTTTAAAGGCACCTAATCAACTAGGCTGTATCTTTATGTCTTCCAGGCTCACTTTATTACAGTAGATGGACAGTTAGTTTATTTCTGTCAAACCACAGAAAGATGAAGAATCGTGGTAATGACAGAATTGCTCTCAACAGTGACAAATTCCTTTTCTGCCTTCATTCCCTTTGAGTTCTACCTTCTGTGTTAGAGAAAATAGCCTCTTTGGTAAAAGCTAACTAAGTATGAGGATTCCACACAATATAATCTCACCTCTGTAAAGCTGGGTTGAAAAAACTATGTCTTTAATAAAAGTACAATGTATGTACATTTTTAAGAAGAAAAATAATTTTAGAAGCAGTAAAGGGATTTGGACACATGTGGTTGAGCTACTGTCTCTTAGAAGTACGTGAGTTCTGGGCAGAGAGGTGGCACCTCTAAGAACAGTGGTGAGTAGCACTTAACTTTCTTACAGTGGGGAAATGTAAGATCTGTGCAGATTCTAAATATATGAACAGATTTTAATGTTTTTAAACAGGAAAGGACTAGCTTTCAAAACCCTTAACTTGGAGGAGACAGGAAAAACCAAGAGAGATAAATTTTTAAAATTATGCTAATAGTCAAATTGACCAGAGCTATCCCCTTTCAGGCCACAGACCACACTGTCTTCTATGCACCTGAGTACGAAAAAACATTTTAAAAAGCAAAGTGTACCCTAAAAACTAAATAAACCAAATTAAAAAAACTGCTTTCACTAGGGAAAAAAAAATTCAACACAGCACATATTAAAAGGTTTTCTTTTCTTTCTTTCTTTTTTTCTTATTTAGCCTAAGGCTATGAAATGTTTTGCTCTGTATCAGGAATAACAGGCAGCTTTCTCTTTTCTATTTTTACAAATATTTCCATCTCTAAGACTAGAGCTTTTTGGCTTTTGGCTAACAACATGTCCAGATCTAAAGGCATTGCAAAAAGAATGCCAATTTGCTCTAGAAGCAATTACACATACATATAGGAAAAGACCAATTTTACTATGCAAGGACCACACATACTGTATGTTTGTTATATTATTTGATATCAAAGCAGAAACATCAAATTCTTCCTAAAACACACATGAAATGAAGAGCCTTGTTAACGAACTTCCACATCCAATTCAGAGATATCTGTTACAGCTTACAGAACTTAGAGAACTGATACTACTGTTTTACTGGAAAGGGACACTTTTATTGGCTGTATAATACACTATGATTTCTTTAACTTTATATATATTTCATGTAAAATGAATATGATTTTGATCCCACTTGTCATTAATATAGGTGTATTATCAATGTATGGCACTTAAGTACCA
>NW_007726513.1:684142-685617 GCF_000696425.1 Galeopterus variegatus
GATTTTGATCCCACTTGTCATTAATATAGGTGTATTATCAATGTATGGCACTTAAGTACCACACCACCAGAGTAATAGCTAGAAAAACCTGATGATCTTTTGTTGCTATATGACCACAAGATCATTATCATAACTTCAGAGAGGGTGGTCTACAGCAAGAATGATCATCCCTGTTTCATTTTGCATTGTTATGATGTTGATGTGATGACTTTCATTCATTTGTTAAGCACATACTTCCTGAGTGTCTCTATTCAGTTCCAAACACAGGCATCAGGAATACAGAACTAAATGAGACATGGCCCTTAGGGAAGTACATTCTTGGGATGGAGGAGGGGAGACAGACAGAAAATGATCATAATACATTAGGGCAGTGCATGTTATACTTTATATAGTTTATACTCATATATAGAAAGGAAAAAAGTTGGGAAATAATTCAGCATGTGATAGAGCAAAGATGATCAGGGAAGGTGAAACTTGAGGTCACCTTTGAATGAAGAGGGCTAGTTACAGGGTGGATTAGTGGGTTGGGTCCAGGAACAGGGAAAATCATGCAAAAGCCATAAGAGTGTGAGAGACCAGAGGAGTAAACTGTTTGCTGTTCCTTGAGCGGATCTGTGGATGAAGAATAAGCCTGGACAAGAGAAGGCCACACCAGGAAGAGCTCTGTACACCATGACAAGAAGCTTGAACTTTATACCACTCGGCATATTTTTACATATTCCTCAAATACTCTAAAAACGAGATAATTAAAACAGTATGATACTGGTATAGAGGTCAATAATTAACAAAGGTAAGAGGAAATGGAGAAACAGAACAGAAAATCTAGATGACATATATGTTGAAGGTTACTATATTAAAAAGGTAGCATTCCCAATTAGTGAGTAAAGGATAAATTTCTCAACAAATGGTGTTTGGACAATTCACTATCCATTTCAAAAGGAAACTTAATTCCTATATACCACAGTACACATTTGACAAAATTCAACATCCTTTCATGATAAAGACTCTCTGAAAGTTAGGCATAGTCGGAAAGTATCTCAACATAATTAAAGCCATATATGATAAGCCCACTGCCAATATCATCCTGAATAGGGAAAAGCTTAAAGCTTTTCCCTTAAAAACAGGAACTAGACAAGGATGCCCACTCTCACCACTCCAATTCAACATAGTGTTGGAAGTACTAGCCAGAGCAATCAGAGAAGAGAAGGAAATAAAGGGCATCCAGATTGGAAAGGGTGAAGTCAAGATGTCCCTTTTTGCAGATGATATGATCCTATATATTGAACAGCCTAAAGCTTCCATTAAAAAAACTCCTAGAGTTGATAAATGATTTCAGCAAAGTTGCAGGATACAAAATCGACACACACAAATCAGTAGCATTTCTATACTCCACCAGTGAACATGCAGAAAAAGTAATCAAGAAAGCTAGCCCATTCACAATAGCCACCAAAAAAATAAAATACTTAGGAATAAAG
>NW_007726513.1:688371-688818 GCF_000696425.1 Galeopterus variegatus
ATAATCTGGCAAAAGAGGTAGTTAACTGCAGCAGTTAAGAGCATGAGCTTTGGGTCAAGCAGACCTAAATTTGAGTCCCAGCTTCACTACTTACCAGATATGTGAAAATGACTAACTTCTCTGAGTCCTGGTTTGTTTATCTGTACAGTTCGAATGGATCCTAACAGAACCTGCCTCACAGAGTTGTAAAGAGAATTCCTAGTATATAATAGAGGCTAAATATATACTAGTTATTCTTATTACTGTTACATTTTTGAATAATTATAATTTTCAGCCAGTTTTGTTATGAAAACAACTTTCAAAAGGAAATATAATATTCTTTGGAAAATTATACTGGATAGTCTTTAACTGAATCTACAAATCAAAGACAATTTTAGCTTATGTAAACAAAATATTCTATATCTGATCATCTAATAAATAAGATAATGACTTTGTTGCATCAATTTT
>NW_007726514.1:0-1442 GCF_000696425.1 Galeopterus variegatus
GATGCAAGTGGTCTAAAATCAACTATGGTGATGGTTGCATAACTATGAATATACTAAAAACCATCGAATTGTGTACTTTAAGTAGGTGAATTGTATGGTGTGTGAATTATATCTCAATAAAGCTTTTTTTAAATTATCTAAGGTATTTAAAAAGGTATTAAAAGGTATTTTAAAAGATTTAGAACTTGGACTTCATAAATCCTCATGTACCACTAGATACTTTTTCCCAGGGGCCACATTGAAGTATATGAAATAATTGAGACACAGGCTTTACACAGCTGTGTGATCTGCATGTGTTAACATGCCTGCCCGAGTTTTCTCCCAGTTAGAAATAAGTCAAATGGCATTAATGCGGTCCTATAAAGATTTTGCTTACAATGCCANCAGTTAGAAATAAGTCAAATGGCATTAATGCGGTCCTATAAAGATTTTGCTTACAATGCCATATCTTTTTTGGACTCACCCAGTCATTATATTGGACTCACCCAAGACCTGCGAGGCCAGTTGTACCTCCTGCTTCTGGGTAAGACTAGTTCTTTATCAGTTCTTCAGGCCAGTCATTGAGTTTGCTATGGCCCACACTGGGTGAGAGAGGGAGGTACCTGAATCTCAGCCCAAAGTGTACTTGTCTTCTATTCAGATTAGTCCAGTTTCACTCACACTAGTTTGAAAGCCTGAGTCTAGGGGGAAAGGAAGAGCCGGGGCAGCCACTGTTCCCATCAGCACACTGACATGTCATTTCTGGAAAACATCTGCTGTGAATATGACAATCTAAAATGCAGGAGAAACTCCCAAATAATTAATACGCTTCTCTATTCATCTTTTATGGCTTGAGCTCCCACAAGCTGCCTGATCCTGTACTAAGAACCGTGGAATTGGATGATAATGCCATCATTATAGCATTATTATTTTCCCAGAAGTGGGAATACAAAGTTAGTGCATCTCAGAGTTTCATGTGGGTGGTAAACAGCATCTGAACTTGTTGCCAGAACAGTCATGAGTGCACTGAATCAGATCATACTCGCAGCTTTAGGGATTCAAGTCTACCTTCATCAGGAAACCTCAAGGGTTTTTCCATTGTTACCAGCACAGGCTTATCCTCCCATATATATGTTCTGAAGAGCATGCACGCTGATGGAAATGGATTTCATGTGATTTTTGACTATCAAAGTTTTGTAGAGATCTTATTGTCATATTTTGTCCAATTAGATGATTTCTGTAAAATAATTTTTGATGTCCAGCCATTTGTCTATAAATTAAATACGTGTAGGAATAAACTTGACCATAGTTACTATCTTTTAATGTCGCTTTCATCAGGATTAATAGTTTGTTTATTCAGCAGATATTTATTGCACAACTACCTTGTACCAGGATACCTCTAAGCCCTCGATGAGTAATAAACAAAGCAGACAAAAATTCCAGGGATGTCAGACATTAATAAT
>NW_007726514.1:2108-21387 GCF_000696425.1 Galeopterus variegatus
AGCCCTCGATGAGTAATAAACAAAGCAGACAAAAATTCCAGGGATGTCAGACATTAATAATGATGATGATGATGATGATGATGAGTAAATTATATAGTGTGTAAGAAGGCGATAAGGGCTCTGAAGAAAAATAAACTAAGAAGGGAATTTCAAATTGTGGAATCAAGCTAAGAAGTAAGATCATATAACTAGGTAATGTAAAGATCACATGCAAACCTGGACACTGTGACTCTGAAATGGGCCACAAGGATTACCAGCTCCAAATTAACTTCTCTCCTCCTCTTGGGAGCTTTGGTTTCCCTTCCCATTAGCTTCACTACCAGCATTATTTTGCTGCCTAGATTTGCTGTTGTTTCCTTAAGGAAAATATTACATTAGCCCCAATACAGTCCAAGCAGGCACAAGGAAGACATAATCCAGCCCAGCTCTAATTAAAACACGGCCTTACGATAACAAAAATTTTCACTCAGGGGAATCATTAGCCTGGGCTTTCAGTCTCCTTTTGGCCTTTTTCCCTAGCTTTTCCCTGGATTCTTGTAGTCTTCCAGGGGATTGTGTGGGAAATAACTGAGAACTGGTTTCCTCAAGTTAACTACTTTTTAAAGAGTGAAAGGGTGGGAGAGAAGTTGAGGAGGAGAAAATTTTCCAGGCCATCCTGGAAAGGCGAAGGGAGAACAAATCTTTTTCCCTTCACAGAGCGTCAAATCCCACAGACTAAATGGACAAACCAGAGAGTCTGCTCTTTGTCAGACTGTCCCAGAATCTCTACTATGGGCACGTGGTTTAAAAGATACCTGGGGAGGCCTTGTTCTAGTAAAATATAGCAGGTGTGGTGACTTTCCTGGAATAGAGCTTTTAGGTAATAGCTTAAAAAGGAGCAGGAACTTGATTTTATAAGTCAAAAGGGAACATTTATCTCAGGCTTAGAGGAGAAGTGTTTAAGAATGTTCAGAATAAAGTTCAAAGTAAGTCAGAAGACCCCCTGTTATAATTAAGTGATTATGGAGATTAGAATTCTCATTCATCATTCAATAAGTTTTCATTGAGCAGCTACTATATGCCAGGCACTGGGGGAATAAGACAGAGGAGGACCTTTCTTCAAAGACCTTTCTTTCTAGAGGCTACATTATATGCCCTTTGCTATAAAACAGCTGAAGAACACAGGCATAAGAACAACTTTCTGATCTGCCATCCTGATGCCCCCTTCAGACTGGATAAGAGCTTCCTTCTGTGCCACAGAGTACCCTACACTTCCCTGTCATAGCATTTACCACACTGTGTGGGGATGCTTGCTTAGTTGTCCTTCCTGCTCTCTAGGAAGCAGCCTGAGGACAGTGACCATGTCTATCTTATTGACAGTTTATATTCCTCCTACATGCTTGCTAAATACTTGGTTGAGTGGCTGACTGGCTGGCTGGAAGGATGGATGGATGATTTGCCGGGTTAAAATCAGAATTCTTTGCATAGAGAGACAGCCTGGCAGAGTGGTTAAGAGGATGTGCTCTGAATTTGCTGTTAGACTTTGGACCAGTTTTTAAATTTCCCAACGTTTCAATTTACTCATTTGCAAAATGGGTATAGAAATAGTTCCTTCATTATAGTGTTGTTAAGTGAACTGCAGAAGGTAATACATATGAAGTGCTTAACAAAGTTCTGGAAAATAAATTGCTCAATAAATATCTACTATTATTGTCAGTATAGAATGGCAGCTTCCAAGGCGACAATTTGCTAATCAAGTACTGTCTCCCTACCTTTTCAGCTCCATTATAAGATCGGATGTCAATTAGTAATTCCAAGCTAAAGTTATCACTGTGAGTTCAAGACCTGAGAAAAGATTAAAAAGAGAATTTGAGAATAAATATAAGTGCATATTAAACAAGAAAATTGAAAGAGGAAAAAAGCTCAAGATGGCGTGTACAAGGCAACTTTTCTAGGGCAATAATACCTCTATTGCTCTCACACCTGCACCCCCCATAGATAGCCAAAGTACCAGTTTATCTTCTGGGACATACTCATGCATCACAGAATGTCATAACTAATAAAAATCAATGAATTTCACTGAATGTTCACTAGAAGAAGAAAGAAAAGCAACATAATAATCTTATTTGAAGTTGTCTTATCTAAACCTAAAGTTACTATGTTATCTTTCTTCTTTCTTTTGGAAATCTAACAATCTTCTTTTCTGTGTAAGACCTTTAGTCATAATTATCATAGTGCCTCCTCATCTGTGTTATTGCCTTCTTAGTGAGATGAACAGATAACCTTTGACCAGTCTGTGGAAACCCAGTCACTTTAATGTGTCCCTCTATTCTGTCAGAGAGAATACACTTGGGCTGTTCCCTAACCACAGGGATCCTCAAAGGGAATTTATAAACTTACTCAGAGAAAAAAAAAAAATTTTTTTTTAATTACTCAGACTGGAGCCTCTGATGGCCCTGGAAGCTCTGAATTGGCAGCTGTCACACATGACAGAAAGTATGTCAATATCCAGGGTGGTGTCTGGCGCACATGCCCAGGCCCACAATAAATGGAAGCTGTTCTGATCAACTATCTAGGCAGAACCTTCCTTTAGCCTCAAGAATTTTCTGTCATCACTAGGCTATAACTGCTGCATATCTGGAGAGAAAAATGAAAAAAAAAAAAAAGTTTCATAAGTTTAATAGACTTAAACCTAGGACAGTATCTACACATATTTATACACATATTTCCTACCTACCTTAACTGATAATCAGTAACCAAGTGAGCAACTCGAGGACTTAACACTAGGATATTAATGGCACCAAATTAAACATTTCACAGAATTTCTTTCACGTACCATCTGTGCATTCTCTGCCATCCTCCCATAGAATGAGCAGGGGTAGGGGTTTTTGTCAGGTGCCCGGCACAGTGTTGGGCTCATAGTAGTGGCTCAATAAGTGTTTGTGGTATGAACTGAATAAATCTTCAGTTGANAAAAAAAAAAAATTTTTTTTTAATTACTCAGACTGGAGCCTCTGATGGCCCTGGAAGCTCTGAATTGGCAGCTGTCACACATGACAGAAAGTATGTCAATATCCAGGGTGGTGTCTGGCGCACATGCCCAGGCCCACAATAAATGGAAGCTGTTCTGATCAACTATCTAGGCAGAACCTTCCTTTAGCCTCAAGAATTTTCTGTCATCACTAGGCTATAACTGCTGCATATCTGGAGAGAAAAATGAAAAAAAAAAAAAAAAAGCTTCATAAGTTTAATAGACTTAAACCTAGGACAGTATCTACACATATTTATACACATATTTCCTACCTACCTTAACTGATAATCAGTAACCAAGTGAGCAACTCGAGGACTTAACACTAGGATATTAATGGCACCAAATTAAACATTTCACAGAATTTCTTTCACGTACCATCTGTGCATTCTCTGCCATCCTCCCATAGAATGAGCAGGGGTAGGGGTTTTTGTCAGGTGCCCGGGCGTGCATTCTCTGCCATCCTCCCATAGAATGAGCAGGGGTAGGGGTTTTTGTCAGGTGCCCGGCACAGTGTTGGGCTCATAGTAGTGGCTCAATAAGTGTTTGTGGTATGAACTGAATAAATCTTCAGTTGACTTAAAATTTAGCCTAATGCAATTACGAGAAAGGCGATTAGAAAAATGGTGTCACGACATAGAAAAAAACCCTTCTGAGTAAAAGTAATTGAAAAAATCAGGATACAGAATTAAATACATACTATGATTACAACCAAGTCTAAAAGAATAAAAAATACATAGAAAAAAATTCCAAAATGCCACAATATGTGGGGTTTTCTTAGGTGGTAAAATTATAGGTGTGTATACTTTTATGATATTTCATAATTTTTATTGTGATATTTCAGGGGGACATTTTATTTCTATATTAGAAAGTATCATTTTAACAGTGATTAAAACTATTAATAAACAAAGAAATTATTCCTTTGTCCTTAAAGACCAAAGACTACTTGTCTAGCAACAATATTTCTCTTAAAGTTGTCAACAGACTCTTCTGACTTAGCTACTATCTTTACTTCATCTACCTTCACTCATACTGGATTTAATATACAAAAATCAATATTTGTCACTCAAATAGTTGAGAAGATCTGATTAACTGTACTATTTCTGGAGCAAGTTTTTTGAAGTATTATACCAGGGATAGAAGAGCATTATTCGTCACATAATATACAATCATATTTCTTGGGTGAGGTTAAAAGGTAAAAGAAAGCAACGTTTTTCCTAAAAATTTTACATATGCTCTGCTCTGACAGCTTTTAAGTTTAACATGTTGCCTACCAAGACAATGAAAACAAAACTTAGAAATAAACAAATAGCCTTCTGACCTAGTAATTGACTCCCTATTTAAAACTTATAAAATTAATTCCATTACTTTAAAATAAAAATTTATATATATATACACATAGATTAATGCATATATGTATGTATAGTTGTAAATAATACCAAGAAGTATATAGTTGTACATATAACTATTAGTATCATATTGTGTAAAGCTGCAATAGAAAATTCAGCAACTTATAAATATGGCCCATGCTCTACATTTATAATTAAATATTACTACTACTCACTAAATTACATGCTATAGAAAGTGCCTACTCAATTTTCATGGCCTTCGTGAATACTACTATATGTTAAATAGCCTCAGTTTCTCTTATAATGCTTTAAATAAGTTATTTCGCAGTCTGGTCATGCAACCAATTAACCTAGTTATCTGTAATCATAAACAAGGCAACTCCTTCAGGGATAACAAGCTATGACTTGATCATGTCCACTCTAACATTTATCAGTTTGATTAGCTATAGATTCTAATTTGTTTCTTGTTTGTAGAATTATTTAAAAATCAATTCTAATATGTGTGGATTCTTGGGAAGAATCTTAACTGAGAACAGCTAATGCTGTGGAGTACAAATTTGCTTTTTAGAGCAAATTGCTTTCCAGGAAAAGGTAGTTAAGGAGCAGAGTAGAAAAACTCATAAAATTCGACGTGAACTACTTACCAAAGGACTGTCATGGGGAGAGAGCATAATAGGACATTTACTCTCTCCCTTAGTTCAGGTATTTGAAGTGGAAGATTCTCACTTAATATTTGGCAGTATGCTTGACAGAACAGCATCCCATGTGTTTGATCTTCTCCTAATAGTAACCTGCTTCTCCCTTATTAACTAGTCCACTGAAGAATAATTTTTAAGTAAAATTAACTCAGAGTCACTTTATTGATTGGAAAATTAGGCATAAAAAGAATACATATTGACACCAATATTTCAGTTGCCAACCCTTCTTACCTCTTGAGGCTACAGATACCTTGTCTACTCCACAATGAAGAGCTTGGGACTTCAAATTTCAATCGGGTGTTTCATTGCCTAAAACTTTAAACAAAGAAAAAAGAAATCAGGTTGGCCTAGTTCTTGTTTTGATGGGCAGGAAAATCAGATTATAATTTAGGACCAAAAAAAAAAAGTTGTTCCACAGGTTTCCTCCATTTAGGAGGAAACAAAAGTCGATGCAAACACAAAACATGATTCGGTACCACTGTGACCTACTAACTTCCTCCTGGATGAATTCTTTCTCCCAGACTCATGAGAGTCACCTTTTTCCCACTTATATCGTATGTCTCCGAAGGGTTCAATAGAGTCACCTGAAAGGACTCTTAGACAAGAGGAAATAAAATGCATGTAGAAAATTGGAGGAAGAAATAATAATTGTGAGGAAAGGTGCTGTCTTTGAGCCCCCACTAAGACCCGGCACCATTAAGCATCCTTTATCAAAGTTATGTTGTTTAACCTTCACAACAATGCAGACATAATTAATTATCTTTATATTACTGATAACATAACTGATGTCCAGAGAGGTTAAACAACATCCAGAATAGCAAACTCCAGTTTGCCAATTTCAAAATTGAAACTCTTTTACTATGGCAAAAAACATTTTTAACAAAACAAGACATTCTCCAGTGGGATACTTAATTCTACTGTAGAAATAGTATCTTCGAATTGGTAAAATTGTAGTAATCTCTTAAGTTAAAACCTTCCTGATTCAGAGCAAACTTCAGAAGGTGCTGTCTAGTCTCAGCTTGCACAAGTTCCCTAATGGAGCTCTCAACTACCTCTCCAGATAACCCATTTCCCTTTAGACAGCTCTTGTTTAAAGTTTTTCCTAAGATTCACTCTGAAAACAGTAAAACAGTTCCAAACCCTCTCCTCCATGGCAGCCTATTAGACTGTTTCAGGCTTTTTAGATCTTTTAAGACCTCCATGACACTTTCCCCCAAAACCTTCTCTCCGTGTTTCCATAGGAAACCTTCCAGACCTTATCCATCTAGCTTCCTATGGATGTGTTCAGCTTGTTGGAATGACTGTTTTTAACATCTGACTGGAAGAAGGATGTTAATCAAAGCCAAGAGCCATAGCACCTTTTTCTGATCTGCGGCACCGTACTTCTATAAACGTATAAAAATATTGTTATCACTTATTTATTTATTTGTCAAACGTATCTCAACACTACTGGGTCATAATGAACTTAAAGTCAAGAAAAATTCCTTAGTCTTTTTTACTTGTACTGTGCACTAGCCAAATCTCCCCCACCTTACCCTTGGGCAATTGACTTTTTGAACCGAATAACAGGACCTTTTGTTTCCCCCAAAGTTTTACCCTCAAATTCTTGAACACTCCAGTCTGCTAAGCCTCGTATTCCCCATTCCGTAATGTAGGGCCATCTCTAATTTGATCATTCATACTTTCCATGATTTAATTCAGATAAACAAAATTGCTACAATGGTCAGGATGAAAGCAAAGCCCTGGGCCCACTATGAAAACCCACTAACCATCTTTATGATGCTTTACTAATTACAAAATACTTTTACAACTATTATCTCATTTAATTCTTTCAACTACTCTAGGCATAAGACACTATCATTGTTTTATATGTGAAGAAAAAGACTGAAAATGACTATGACTTGCCCAGCTAATAAATGACAAAATAGGAAATAAGCCTAGGGCTTCTGACTCTATATCCAGTGTTTTTTCAAAGACAGATTATTAAACACAGTGATTAACCTAAACTCTTTTTCTTCTCACCATCCCTCATGGATATTAACAGAAACTAATTAAAATCAAGAAATATTTTCTACAGATAACAAAATTTCACTAACAGCAGATTAAAAGCAGGCTGTTCTGATGGAAGCAGTGGGGGGTTCTTAGCTTCTGCCTCTCTGTTCCAATTTGGGCCTCCCCCAGTCCTGGTACCTGCAGCACCTTATAGTCCTCTGAATACGATTGAGAAATCACTAACCAATGGCATGTCCTTAAATGATGACCTTCCCTAAAATAGTTTTTAACAATTGCCATGCCTTGTTTTTATAATACATTCTAGACCTTTGTGGAAGATTATCCATCTCAGTGGTTTAATGACATTTTACATGGGACAGAATTGTTTCAAAGTTTGAAGGAATATTTGGGTTTATTTAATTCAAATCTTTATTTCACAGATGAAGAAACAGCAACCCAGGGAGAATAAGTGACCCACACAGGATCATTCCTGGAGCTGCAAGGCCAAGGACACAGATCTGGACCCTCCCAGGCAGGTGAATTCTTTTGATTTTATCATGGGCCCTTTTGATTGCAACATGACATCTTCAACAAGATGAAGCTTCGAGTTCTCTCTTAAGTAACCAACAAACATTTATTTATATGCTGAATATTATATTGGCATTTAAGATGATAAAAGGAGTAAAATATAGTAATTAACTTTAGCAATTAGGCCTCAGAACAGTGGTTCTTAGCTTACAGACATTACAGGTTCCTTTGAAATGTATGCAGAAAAATGTTCATCTATGCAAAATTTGCATACATTGCAAGGGATTCATAGATGCCAACCCCCTCAAGTCTTTGGCCTCCTCCAGATTAAGAACCCCTGTCCTAAATTCATTTTTAATAACTGCACCCCATATTTTGTTTATGCCACATATGTTCAGTGCAATAATTTATTTTGTTCACTTTGTGCAATCTTCTTTAGACTCCTGTTTTTTCCTTTTCAATCATTAAAGTTACCATGGAAATTGTGCCATTGGCACCATGGGTGGGGCTTTTACATCAGTATATCTAGCTGCACTTTGTGAGGTTTTAAGATTCAGACCATGTCATGGAGTGAGAAAAATCAAGGCTGACATGCATGTTACCTTCAACATGTGTTTTAGCACATTAGTTATAGAAACCTATGTTTAGTTAATATTTTGATTGAAAATTAAATGACAGAAGAATGAAAGTAAAACTTTAAAGAGCAGTTACTATCAAAGTTGCTGGTTCGTTCATATTATACTTTACTCATGTATTTTCAGGCAATTAATATAAACATTAATAGTGTATAAATCAAATGTATCTGTGCTGTAACTTATTGTCTATGTGTCTCCATTTGCAAAATTAAAATTTAAAAAAATAAGAATTCCTGGCCTAGAACAAGCCAATCCCAGTACAAGTGCCAAAGTCAGAACTGCATAGCACCAGCTCCTGTCTTATTTATGGGTCTGCTGGGTAAAGTCTGCTTCTGTTTCCACATCCTTCATCTTTTATTTAAATGGAGCAGCATCTTATTCTGGAAGACCTTTGGTACAAAAGAGGAATAAGTGTTTTAGTAAGCATTTAATTAACTACATAGGACAAATTAAGAGAAAAATAAAGTAAAAGGAAACATTGTCTTCCAAAAATGTTAACAATAAAAGTGAGGATAGTTAGTTTTAATAATAAGATATTCATTTTTTTCCTGGTTCTTTTATTTTTAAGAAAGAAAAGGAAATAGAATTTAATAAACCTAGACTACCACTAGCTGCCTGCCCATTTTATTCAGTCTATAGTAAAAATGACCCTCAGCCAAAGGAAAAAAGGGTAGGGGGTGTGGACAAAAAGAAATAGATTTATCTTGTGAATAGCTGTTTTCTAATCCTTCCCTTTTTGCTATAATGTTTCAAGAGACTTATGGCTCTTAAATGGTTGGCAACAGTTTCTTCATTTCAAAATATTTTGGGAAACTCCAATATTACTTTAAAGTTATTGATAGTGAAGCTTCATTTTACTAATTTGAAAAGTACTTGTTGGACACTTAGCATTTGTAAGCCACTGTCCAGGAGGCAGGATGGTGTCATAGGAAGAACACTGTGGAGTGAGAGAATTCTAGGACTGAATCCCAGTGTTGTTTCTTCCTTGGCTTCTGAAAATAAGAACAGTACAAACAACTTATCTAGACTCAGTTTCCTCATCTTTGAAGTGAGATAATATATTCAAAGTGCTTAGTACAATTCTTAGCATATGTTAGGTACTCAACTCAACAAAGAGCAGTCACTATCAAGGTTGCAGAGGCCTTTCTGTCTCCTTTACAATAGCCACACCAGAATTGAATAAACATTCTGAAGAATAATCTCTCTAAAAACTGGTTTCTAATTTAGTAACTAATAAAGGTCACATGCTCTGCCCATTCTCTTTTATTCTTGTCCAGTATTCATAATCTAGCAATAGTATGTTAGCATAGTGTGGTAGCAATCGTAATAGCTTACATTCATTTAGCCCTTCCTGTGTGTTATTCTAAATACTTTATACTTTGTAACCTTCCCAGTAATTGAATGAAGTTCTATTATCATTCCTGTTTTGCAGTTGAGGAAATCGAGGGTCAGAATGGTTGGGTAACTTAGCCAGGGCACACAATTAGTAAGGACAGAACTGGGATTGAAACTCACACAGGATCCAGAGCCCAAGCTTGTACCCACTCCTCCACACTGCCTCTCTGCAGGATTCTCACCCAGCTCCCCACACGGTCATCATGGGACCTTGGGCCTTGATTTCTTCATCTTTAAAATAGGTTTAATTTAAGTTAAGCACCTAGCCATTCCCTGCCATGCTGGCACCCCGAAATACTATTACTGTTCCCTGAACAGAGTTTCACAGTATAAGATTCTAGAAATGTTAAGGAAGAAATCTGTATTTGCTTCTTAGGGCTGCTATAACAAATTACACAGATTTGGTGGCTGAAAATAACAGGAATTTACTCTCTGATAGTTCTGGAGGCTAGAAGTCTAAAGCCAAGTGCTAGCAAGGCTGTGCTCCCCCAAAGGCCCTAGGAGAATCCTTCCTCACCTCTTCCAGCTTCTGTTGGCTCCAGGCATTCTTCGGCTTGTGACTACATAACTCCAATCTCTGCCTCTGTCTTCACCTGGATTTTTCCTCCTTGTCTCTCCTCTAAAGATATTTGTCATTGGATTTAGGGCTGACTGGTAATCCAGGATGCTCTCTTGTCAAGTACCTTAACTTAATTACATCTACATAGACCCTTCTTCCAAAGAAGGTCATATTCACTGCTTCCAGAACATGGAACATATCTTTGGGGGGCTACCATCTAACCGACTACAATGTCTTAATCCAAATCTTGGAAGATTCTCTCTGTCATGCTTCCTGACAGCAAGCCTACACTTATTCATGTCATGCTTCCTGACAGCAAGCCTACACTTATTCGAAGAGGGAATAGAACATTTCATCTCACCCAGTTTAGGCCTATAGTCAAAATGGTTACAAAATTTATTGATTGAAAAAAAAATTTATATGCCCAGTTGCCATTAGCCTTCTCCTCATTTACCTAAAAATCAACAAAGTTCTTAGAAACAAACAGTTGTTGCCTGTTTAAAAGAACACATTTGTAGCTCATCACTCCTCTGCTTTGTGCTGGAATCCTGTGGGTAACCATGTGCTTGGGAGCAGGTAAAGGATGAAGCCAGCACTGATATGTTCACACTGTTCTCCCAGGAGAATGAGAAATCCACCTGGCTAAATTGCCAGTGAGACTTTTTTCTTTTTTCTTTCAGTAGATCATTTCAGTAACTCACTTCTAAGTATGAGATTACAAAATCTAATTAGAGTAATTTAGTTGCCTAAAAGCAACAACATGTTTTGGCTGGATTCTATAAACTCCTGCCTTTCCCTTCTCACCTCCCTGCCCACCCCATCCCTGAAACCATCTGACCTGGAACACAGCAGTGCAACCAACCTTGCAGGGAAGTGCTCCTTGACCCAGGAGTTGGCAGAATGAGCACCTCACAATGCTGTGTCCCAACGGTCAGTCTCCACTCCTTTTTCTAAAAAAAAGCAGTGATAACTGAGATACAGAAGCAGGTCAGTTGAGGGAAGTGAAAGGACAGCAGACCATTGTCACAAAATCACATCTATGAAAGTTTAATGTTTCTGGTCACCAAAATAAGAAAAATACTGAACTCATCACCAGAAGCTTTCCACCATGTAATAAGAAATAAGGGATAAGCCAGAAGAAAAAGCAAGAGAAGGAAGAAGAGGGACAGGTGAGTAAGCAAAAACTAAAGAAGTTCTACAAGCACATCTGTTCAGTGTTACCAAAAAAAGGGGGGGGGGAAAAAAAAAAAAAAAAAAAAAAAATACAATTGGGGGGGTCTTGGTTAACCCGCTGCCTATACAACCGGATTTCCTTGGCACAGTAATGGGAGCAAGCATTCAGCAGGTGTGCTTTTTACAAATTAACTTTGCAGTAATTCATCTTCTTTACCCTGAAATTGTTCTTTAGATAGAAGTTTTCAGTTTCTGAAGACTCATCAAATATAATAACAATCGGTGCAGATATGATAAAGGCTTAATTTTTCACGGTCAGGCTTCTAGCATGTAAGAACAGCAGACATTAGAAACAATAGTAAGCAAGTAGTTCCTTTATCAAACTACGAGCTTTGGTGGCTGGGGAAGAGCTGGGAAACAGGGGAAAAAGGCAGAACGGTCACAATGAGCATGGAAAATGGTCACCAGGAAAAGGGTTTATAATGACAGTAGAAAAGTAGTTTTAGCCAAACAATTTTGCTGCTTTTCCAGTCTTACTCCCTTTTAAGTGCTCTTGGTATTGGGGTCTTATGAGCCCCTTATTTCTTCTCAAAAGCAGGTAAGCATATCATAGAATTTATAATTCACACAAATACTATATAGAATTCCACTGATGCCAAGAATAAACATAAAAATGTCAAGTGTCCTCTTAGAAAGTTCTTTGGAGTTTGGAAGTTCTGAGTTTTCCTCTTACATCTGAAAGCCAAGAGGAAGCGAACCCCAGCTGGGATCTCATAAATATTATTTGAAGACCTTTGGTGTTATGTGTTTACTCAGCTTTGGATGGTACATCCATGAGATTTTGCTAGACTTTGTAATGCCCCACTCCAACTTTAAAAAAAAAATTGTTCAAACTATTTTAAAGTTTATTTTTAAATGTTAGTCTTTCATAATTTTTAGGGTTATTCATTAAATTTTTTTTATTTTCAATTGTGATTTTAAAAAAACACATAATGTAAAATTTACCATCTTAATCATTTTATTTATTTATTTATTTTTAACCGGTAAGGGGTTGCAACCCTGGGCACAGTGTGGTCAGCACCACGCACAGCCAGTGAGCGCACCGGCCATCGCTATATAGGATCCGAACCCGTGGCCTTGGCACTACCAGTGCTGCACTCTCCCGAGTGAGCCACTGGGCCGGCCCTACCATCTTAACCATTTTTAAGTATACAGTTCACTAGTGTTAAGTATATTCACATTGTTGTACAAACAATTTCTAGAGCTTTCTCATTTTGCAAAACTGAAACTCTATATTCATTGTATAACAACTCCACATCTGCCATTCTCCACCAGCCCCTGGTAACTACCATCCTATTTTCTGTTTCTATAGGTTTGATTACTCTAGACACTTCATGTAAGTGAAATTATACAGTATTTGTCTTTTTGTGACGGGCTTATTTCACTTCAAGAAGGGTCATCGATGTTGTAGCACGTGCCAGAATTTCCTTCTTTGTTCAGGCTGAATGATATTCCATTGTATGTATATACCACATTTTATTTATCAGTTCATTTATAGATGGACATGTGGGTTGCTTCCACCTCTTGACTATTGTGAATAATGCAGCTATGAACATGGGTGTACGTTAATCCACTTTAAAAAAAAATGTTAATGACTTTAAGGTCATTGTTAGTGTTGCAATTCTGTTCACTTTTTACTTCTAAAAACAACTTGGCAGCCCTTGGCAACAATATCTTCAGGAGGAAAGTCATCCAGAAGCTTTATACTTTCCTCTTTCCTTCTTTATAGAATAACAAGGTTTCTTTCTTTTTCTTTTTCTTTTAAAATAAAATAGTAAGGGAGGTTTCGGTGATGGGTCATAATAATCAACCACATTGTATATTGACAAAATTTAAAAAAATAAATAAATAAATAAATTTAAGGGAGGTTTCGGTGATGGGTCATAATAATCAACCACATTGTATATTGACAAAATTTAAATAAATAAATAAATAAATAAATAAATTTAAATAAATAAATAAATAAATAAATAAAATAGTAATAAAGAAGCTCATTCTAGGAATGACATTGTAGCTAAACTTTGCCCAGAAGCTCTACTCTCCATTCCAGTGTTGCCAAAAATAAACAGGGATACTTGCCCTGTTTCTATGTTAGTAAATGAAAGGACACCAGGAACAGGACAAGGTATATCATCCCCCCATCACAAATTTTTCTTCCTATTCATAACATCTACTCAGCATTAATGTATTTGCCACTCTTTTTAGTTTCAAAATATGTATCTTCTTTTTGATAGCCACACATTGAGATTGATGTAATCTGAATTTAGTATTTCCTAAATTATTATGAATTTTTTTGTTAAAGTCAAATTCCAAATTTTCTTTCCCCACCAGAAATTCTTCATTCATAAATTCCTCTGTAGTCTGTTAGAACATGCTTTGAAACTACAGTTACTTGTACACTCCATGTTGCATAATGGTGTCAATTGATAGATGGAACGGAAATACGTGTTTTCTATTGTTCTGCTTTAATTAGAATTAATGAAAATTAGAGACAATAAAGCTGGTTCAGATAGTCACAAAACATTCTGCACTTGTGTGTAACACAAAACAACACTGTACTGAAAACAACTTGGCTAAGTTTTTGGGTGAGACTTTTTCCTTTGAGTACATTATTTCAGTAACTCACTTCTAAGTACAACATTATAAAATTTACTTAGACAAACTTAGTTGCAGAAAAGCAATAACATGTTTTGACTTAGAATTGCTAGTTTCTTACTCTCTAAAGAGTCTACAGAATTTTCCAACTAGTTCATGAATGTGTAGAGAAGGTACCTAAATCGCCCTGGGTGTTTGATTTTCTCCTTATCTTTGATTCCTCACAAACTTTTAAGTTGGTTTTTTAGCTCCCTCTAAAGACTTGGGCTCAAATCTTTACTTCTAGTCTGACTTCTAGTATTTACTGTGCTGTCAACATGAGGAATTGGTTGCCAAAGGAAGGCAGAGGAGTGTTCAAAGATGGAAAGGAAATTTCCAGGAAGATGTTAAGCAAAGATGGGATTTTCTGTGGGGCACAGAGAACATTGGGGTCACCCACAGAAAACTTAGAGCAAATTTCTGGAAACTGGGAAGCCGATAAACTACTGTTGTGCCTAATTCTGACAAGACACAATGTGAGGTTCTGCCATTAATCATGTGAACTTAAACCACATTCGTGTCTCTGATGCAATAAGAAATCATGTGTCTCTATATGTCTGTGAATCAAATTGTGCTCACATAAAGAAGCAGCTTGTGATGAGGCCCCCAAGACAGAAGCCATCACATAAGGTTGTGCATTGTACAACCCACTTGACAGTATGTATTGGCCCTGCCCAATACACATTTGAAAATTTGTTTAGCGATTGCAATGCCTTTCAAGTAGTGGTTTATGGTAATGGCTATGTGCATGCATCAACATTTATTTATTTATTAATGTACTAGGCAATTCGATTAGCAAACACAAAAAGCTGGGGTTTTTTTCTATAAAATATAACAAACCATTTCATTGATGAAGTAACTGTTATAGGATATTCCACAAAGACTTTTTGAGTCTATAATTTAGTAAAGTCTTGCAAATAGTTTAAAGTTGTACCAAACCACAAGTAACAGAAACAGACTATTACTACAACTATTAATATTACTTCTAAAAAGCCAAAACACATCCCTATGCTTTTTTATTACATCACTGAAACAGGCTTAGAAGTATTTATCAATTATCTCCACTTTACACGTGGAAAAACTGTGACACAGAAGGTTTTGAAGTTTGCTCAAGGACACAAAGTAAAATAAATACCCATAGAAAGAAAGGGGGAAAGAGAAGAAAAGAAAGAAACAGAACAGAAAAGAGATGTAGCAATAGAATTCAAGTCTCCTGATGTTCTTAGTCTGTGATTCTTTCCATTAGAATCATTTTTCTACCTACCAATTTTAAATTATTACTCACCTAGAGTAAGCACTTGTAAAAGCCATTTTAATGGGATTTAAAACCACTTCAAGTGTTTCATATTCCCCACAGAGCCATGAACTTTTAACATTATGAGAAAGTAAAAAAAAGCATTTGTTATATATGCATATAAATTTAGCACCAGCTCCCTTCCATTCTTCAAAAAGACAGATTGTACTGAATTTGCAGAAAACAATCTGTCTAAAATGCATTGCCTGAAAGCAGACAATGAAAATTTATAAGCACCTTTTATGGGCCAATATTGTGCTGTAGAAATATTAAATAAGTCCAAGTATGGTTCCTGCCCTCAACAACCTTACAATTCAGTCAGTCAGCCAGCAAGCCAACCAACCAGCTCACCGGCCAGACACTGGGCATGAAAAGATGAATGCCACACATTCCCAGTATTCAAAGACCTCATAGTCTAGTGGGGAAACAGCTGGTAGATGGCTGGTTATGATACAGTATAATTGCTGAAATGTTGCTACAACAGTAACACATAGAAAAAAGTAATATATTTTACTTGGTGGGGCTGGGGAGTCATCTGCCAATGTTACAAAGATGAGAAGATATGGGAGATACATCTTGAAAGTAATTAGGTTTTATCTGGTAGAGTAGGGGCAGAAGAGGATTGCTAGGAAAGAGAAGAGCATGAAATAAAACACAGGAGCTTTAGATTGAGTGGCATTTAGCAGGAGAGTTGAGAGATGAAGCTGGAGAGGTAGAGAAATCAAAACATGAAGTGCCTTAAACGAATGTTTTATTTTATAGGAAATGGAGAAACGCTGAAGGTTTTCAAGCAAAGAAATGAACCTATACGTTTAGAAAGTTAATTCTAACAGCAGTGTGGAGATTGTAAAGTAAAGGGGGCAAGTTGGTAGCCTATTTCATTAGTTCATGTAAAAGATGGAGAAAAATCCACAGCACTGTCCAATAAAACTTTCTGCAATGATTAAAATATTCTGTATCTATGCTGTCCAATATGGTAGCCACTAGTCACATGGAGCTATTGAGTGCTGGACATGGTAGTTCACACTAACTAGCATTTGCCATACTGGACGGTGCTGATACATCTTGGAGAAGGTAACACTTGAGTTAAGCCTTCAGGTAGGGTTTTTCCAACTGCCGGTTGTAACTGGTAGGTTAAGAAATCAATGTATTAGGTCACAATCAGGATGTTTTAAGAAAAGGATGACATGGAATAGGGTAGAATTGACTAGAATAAATATAACAGAACAGAATAGAATAGAAAATATCAGCATGCACTGCAAAGTAAGTATTATTTGGAGAGACATTTGTTTCACTTGTATGACACTGTGTGTGTGAGAGAGACAGCACACATGGGTGCATGCCCTGGATCACAGTGTAAAATGTATTTTTTTCCTATTACATTTTAAAATGTTTAAAAGCCAGTGTCTTATAGAAGAGTATTAATTACTTACATAGAGTTACTGGAACAAGTGTTCCAGAAGGGAAGAAAGCCTAAGCAAAGCTCACTGGAGTTTAGAATAGGGATAACTCTGAACCTTTCAAGAGTTTCCTAATTATTCTTTTTTCCTTTGAAATTTTTAAATAGACTTTATTGTTTAGAACAATGTTAGATTTACAGAAAAATCAAAAGATAGTACAGAGAGTTCCCATATACCCTGCACCCACCCAGTTTCCCCTTTTAAATGAAAGCTTATGACATATTTGTTACAATTAAGGAGCCCATATTGATATATTATTATTAACTAAAGACTTTACTCAGCTCAGATTTCCTTAATTTTTACCTAATTTCCTTTTTCTGTTCCCAGATTTCATCCAGGGTACCACATTACAATTAGTCGTCTTGTCTCCTTAGTCTCCTCTAGGCTATGAACTTTTTTACATTTTGCTTGTTTTTTGATGACCTTGAAAGTTTTAAGCAGCATTGGCCAGGTATCTTGCAGGACACCCCTCCATGGGAATTTGTCAGGTGTTTTTCTCATGATTAAACTGGTGTTATGGGTTATTGGGAAGAAGACCGCAGAGGTAAAGTGCCATTTTCATGACATCATACCATGGATACAGACTATCAACATGATTATTCGTTGCTAATGTTGACCTTGGTCATCTGGCTGAGGTAGTGTTTGTTGGTCTTCTCCACTGTAAAGTTACTTTTTTTTTATTCCACTTTGGAAAGAAATCTCTATGCTCCAAATTTTTTTAATAAACAATTAAATAAATTAATTTATTTAATCAAAGGAAGGCTTGTACTTGAGTAAGCCATATTGAGTTCTTTCCAAAGAAAGCTAGTTCTTCTGGGTACAGATACAGTCTCTGTTTGATACAGGATCTCTCTCTGCAACAGGCAGGACACTTTTATCGCTTCTTAACTTTTCAGGTTCCAAATATAAAGTAAAAAAAAGCTGAGTGATGGATGCAGAATTCCAAAATGAGTTGGGAAGGAGTGAATCCCAAATTGATTGAGGGTTCTTCTGACTTTTCAACGCTGATTCTGATGTTCTAGAAGTAAATTTAAATGTAAATGTGTTAGTTATTTTTTTTTCCCCAGGAGGGAAGCTAATTTTTAGAAAGGGAAATCTCTTACTGAGAAAATCCTATAATTTGGAGTACTTTCTTTTAGACAGGAAAGGGCTGCAGGATCATGATCACATCTTCTGCAATATTCCCAAGATAAATGCCACCATACCTAATCATCTGCTACTCATCTCTCATTGCAATTGCCCAACTTCCTCCCACTCCTGTTCCCAAGAACAGAAAACAACAACAAAGAGCTTCTTGAGCAAGCCAAGCCACTGCTCCCCTGTAAGCGCCCCTCAACAGTATTCTTTTCTCATGACTCATATACATGGATTCATGTTAACACATGTACGAAAACAACAACAAAGAGCTTCTTGAGCAAGCCAAGCCACTGCTCCCCTGTAAGCGCCCCTCGACAGTATTCTTTTCTCATGACTCATATACATGGATTCATGTTAACACATGTATCTTTTTAATGGCTAAGTTATTTACTTTCTTCCCCCCTTCAGATCAGAACGAAGTCCTGCCACCAAGTAATATGGGTCAAACGTCCCAGGTCGTCTTCGTCTCAATTTGGGAGAAGATATGAAACTTTATCTCCTTGCCCACTGCACACAAATCTAGTGAGAGAAAAAGCATCACCTGTTGATAAAAGGGTAGTGGCATTCAGAAATAAAAAAAATAGGTACTTACTCTCCATTTAATTATGAAGTAACCTCTTAGGGAACTTCCAAGTCCCTAATATTTTCCACTGTCCCAGTGTCCCTACTCATTCAGTGAATACCCTTTAGGATTCAGTCTCTCCCTCTGGTCCTCAAGACTCTAATAATCCTTCTCCATCTTCTTCCCCACAACCTGGAAAAGCTCCGCTTTGAGTCTTTCATCCATGCTAAGATGTACATTACTAATAAGAACCTTAGGCTTTGCCAGTTCCTGGTAATATTTGCAACAAATAGGCATTCAAACCTTCAGTTGCTAGATGAGAATCTGCACTGTAAAATTTCAGGAAAAAGTCTTGAACGAAAGAGGAATAGGGCCTGGGGAAGGTGAGGGAGGGTGGAGCTAAGGCCCCCCAGATATCCTACACACCTGCCTCCACTGTCCTTGCTCAGCTTTGAGGTGATCACTACGTTAGTCTTCGAAGACCTCAGAAAACCTCCATTGGAATTTCTACTTCTTCATCCAGTGTCAGTTCACAGGATATTCCCCACCTTTGAATGCACAACCTCGTTAAAGATCTAAAAGGGTTTCAAAAGTCATCAAGTTTAGAGGAAAAAATTTTTAAAGAAAAAGAAACTACTCTCTCCCTCTTTTCAGTATATGGCAAATCATCTTTTAAAAAGCACATAAGTGGGGGCCGGCCCGGTGGCGCACTGCTGCAGTGCGCCGCTTGTGAGTGCGGCGGCGCTCCCGCCGAGGGTTCGAATCCCACATACAGACCGGTTCCTGCTCACTGGCT
>NW_007726514.1:22834-37691 GCF_000696425.1 Galeopterus variegatus
TTACCAGTAATAACCAACTCTCTCTCTTCTCACCTTTTCATAATAAGAAACAAAAAAATAATCTTTAAAATTGTTTCTCATCAATAAGAAAAAAATGAATCAAAGAAAAAGGGGGCAATCAATGTTTTATGTGAACTGAGTCTTAGACTTCAAGAGACTGAAGGGAGATGTGACAATAAAAGCACCTTTCACATGTCAAATCTGGCTACTCAGGTCTGGGAAATTATACCGGGGATTGTGGAAACTGGCAAGAAAAAATTTTTTTAAATCTTAACTGCTTATGTTGTTAGCAGTTTGAAAGTACATTTAAAATGGCCAGATTTCAAGTCTTTGCAGATGTGGGGTATTTGTGACCAAGGTCTTACCGCATATCCCCCTTTGGTGTAATACACATTGGTATTCTTTATATCTGTTGTTTCCCTGATTGAATGATTGCTTGACTGATTTATTGACCTTCAGTAGTTTAAAACAATAAACATTGATTGTCTCACACTTTCTATGGCTCAGGAATCTGGAAACAGCTTAGCTGGGTGACTCTACCTCAGGGTCTCTCACAAACCTGTGATCAATTTGTTGGCTGGGGCTGCCCAACCATAAAATTTGATTTTAAAAGAGAGAGCAATGGCCAGGAGATTAATTTGTGCAATTTCAAAAGCTACAATGTATAGAGAAAAAGTCAATGATATTTTTAAATGAGCAATATTATCACATTTGTAAAAGTGAAAAGCGTATTAATATTTTAAACAGGCTCTCAGTACATGGTTGAGTCTGAATAAGCAACACCCATGGGAAGAGTAAAGGCATAGATTTTCTAAAATGATTGATATCCAAAATCTTTTCAACTTGGCTTTCAAGTGCAACGTGACCATATGAGCTTAAAGCCTCCTCCTCTCAAAGCAACCACAGAATCTCTCTGTTAATTACCTCTGGGCCCACCTAACTCATAGGTTAAAGACAAAATAGTTAGCCTCTCCAACTGGGCCCTACAGCTCCTGGACTCACTCTGGCCATTCCTGCCTCTTCAGTTTTATCAGACTCCCTGTGCCCTATGCTCCACTCCATGGTCCCCTCGACCACCTACCAAGCTCCTTCCTACCTCGAACCTTTGCACAATTTTTTCCCTCTGTCTTGGCTGTTCTCCCCACCTCACTACCCATTTTATCTGTTTGACTCATAATCATCCCTCGGATCATATCCCAAATATCTCTTCCTACAATACTGCTCAGACTGGATCGGGACTCCCCAGACTCTTATACGCTATACTTGTCCTTCAGGCACTTAAGGCCCTTTTAAAAGAGGCATCCACGTGTTCAATCGTTTTGCCCTTTCATCCCTTCTGCCATGTGAGGACACAGGGTTTAAGGTACCATCTTAGAAGCAGAGACAGAGCCCTCACCAGACACTAAACCTGCCAGTGCCTTGATCTTGGATTTCCCAGACTCCAGAACTGAGAGAAATAAATTTCTATTATTTAAAAATTACCCAACCTCAGGTATTTGTTATAGCAGCACAAATAGACTAAGACACTCTTTCTGTCACTCATTTCCCCCTCGGGACCTAACTCTGTTCACCTGTGCTCTTTCTCTGCAACCAGAGCTGGTGGAGGAAAAGAACATTGGAGGTAACTTCTCACTGATGCCTACCTACTAGGACCCGGCATTTAAATTCAATTATTTCGTTCTTACTCTGGCTTCTAGGAAAGATCAGAGGCTGACGTTTGTTTTCATAAGAAAGTAAAAATGCTTCACTTTGTATTATCTATTTTTCTGGATTATCCTGGCCATTATTACAGATAATTGTGACCTGGTCAAACATGGACCTTCCATTTTAAGTTTTTATGAAAACGATACTTTTCAAAAGGGGTTAATTCTTATCAAAGCCAAGCTGTATGAAAATCAATAATAGCTAAATGTATCACTGGAACTATGAGTGCTCTATAATTATTTTTAAGGTGGTTACTTGTCATTTATTTATTTATTCATTCATTCAGAAAATATGTACTGATCCATCTTTGTGCCAGGTATTGTCCTAGGATCTATACACAAGGATCAGTGAGGCTCTGCTGATAGCCTAAGAAATCTACAGTCCTATACCACAAAACCTCAAGAGAGGATTGAAGAAAAAAGAGATATCTTCAGGTCAGATGAAAGAAATGACCTTCAAAAAATTCAAACTGCGATTGGACTAAAGTTATCAAAGCAGACTTTGATGATGTGGCACCATCATGTTCTCAGGAATCTGCCAAAGAGGCACAAAGGTGTATTCCTACAGACACCCACCACTATGCCTGTGAGAGTCTGCACGATCTTCCCAGGAATCTTTCTAAACAGTGATGAGTACTCTTCTTCCTGGGAAGTTTTACATGTGGTTATAACTGTGGTCCTATCTGAAGGCCAACAAAACACATATGTGATTTTTATAAGTTCTGTACCACAAAACCAAATGACCACCCAAAGGTATATTTTGGGCTTTCCATTTGTTTTGGAGCTCCCCAGACCACCTACGTGTTCAGTTATTCTCTAGAAGGACTCCTGGGACTCATATATTTGTATTCACACCTAAGGTATATTACAGCAAAAGAATATACAGCAGGTTCAACAATGAAAGAAGACACAGGTGGAATCTGGAGAAATCCATTTATGGGGTTCTGATGTTTCTGTGAGTGGACACATTGAGTGTATTCCCTTCTCTGCCAGTAAAATGTGCCGTAATGTATGTGCAATGATTTTTTTCCCAGGGTAGCCCATTAGACCCTCAGCAGCCAAGGTTTATACTGGGACTGGTCACATGGCATTCTTTGCCTGGCAATTACCAAAATTCTGGAATACCAGAAAATAGTAGGTGTTCACTACAAATTACATTGTCTAGGCACAGTGAATCATCTTTATCTATTAGGGAATGGAGAGACTATTCCAAAAGCCAAGTTTCCAGATGCCAGACAAGGGCTAAACTTGCAAGCCGGACCTTCTGAAGATTAGCAGCCTCAGGCTCACCGTATTAACTCTCTTCTGCACACCATTCTTTAAATCTTCTGCCAGAATATATGTTGTAGGAAATAGAAAAGCTCACATTTATCTCTCTTTGTATATATGGCTAAAGAAAATGTCACTAGCCTCAATTTTTACATAGGGTTATCACGAGAGTTATTTATTGCAATTATCAGTTTTAAAAAGGTATTACTGTTACTAATAACATTATTACTGTTAATTTTAGTAGTAATTAGTGGTAGCAGTGACAATATTATTAATTTCTATAATTAATATATTGTATGTCATGTCTATATAATATTCATATTAATTCTTTCAATGATCTTTAACATTCTTTGAAAGATTTTAACATGCTAAGATCATGAAAATTTAGGGAGATTCTGTGTTTGGTTTTTTATTTTCCTTCTAATCTGTTACCTTCTTTAACAGGGCAGACTTTCTGCAGCTTGAAGGAGCTGACCATGGATATCAGGCGTGTGAAGGACTATTTCTCCTGGCTCTACTATCAGTACCAAATCATTAGCTGCTGTGCTGTCTTGGAGCCCTGGGAGAGATCTATGTTCAACACCATCTTACTAACCATTTTTGCTATGGTGGTGTACACTGCCTATGTCTTTATTCCAATCCACATTCGCCTGGCTTGGGAATTTTTCTCAAAAATGTGTGGATATCACAGTACAATTTCTAATTGATCTTGTCTGCATTCTGTGAAATGGCACTGCATATTTATATGTTGCTTACAACTCATTGATTTAGGTGACTACTGTGTCTTTCACTATCTGACCTGAAAAGCGTTCTTCTCTATGCACTCATATATCCTGCCTGAAATTTGAGATAGATGCCTCTTTAATTTCTTTTGTACATGCTACATTGTGCATTAGACCATAGATAAAAGAATGAATTTACCTCACATACTGTAGCCATTCAATGAAAATCTATGACTTTAGATTTTTTTTTAAATCAGGACAATTTCATATAAAATTTTTCCAGAAAATAGGCTTATAAAAGATCTATCAGAATCATATATAAAATGCTCCCTGATACCTATTCTATACTGAAGGGTATATTTTAAAATTTTTCTTCATAGGCTACTGTCAGAAGTATCCTATATTTGTTTACAATGTATAATAAAAAGATGTGAATAAATCACATGGACCCCCTAAAGTTTTATTTTCTAGTAAACTGCTGATACCTAGAATTCTTTAACTTCAAGTGCAAAAGAATAGGCTGGAGGCAATTATTTCCTTTCAGACAAGGTTCATAAATTGTTTCAAATGCCTCTGAAAGTCTGGCTTTATAACAGTTTAAAATCAACAGTGTTGATTTTGGATAACCAAGTAAGTATTATAATACAAAACAATTTTAAGTATAAGAAACAAAATATAATCAAAGTAAATTCAGATATTGTGACTTTTGATGTTGCCTTGCCTTGCATGATACTGAGGAAAAAAGAGAAAAGAAATTGTTTTCTTTCTGTGCTTTCACTCAGTGGAGGAAAAAAAGAAGCATGTACTAGGCTACAGGAAGAAAAGCTAATAAATAGACTGGAAGTAATATTCTACCAGCAGGAACTCAACAGCTCCAGGTTAAGTGCTTTGATATAGTGGCTCCTTTGCAGAGCAGAAACAAGATTTATTAAATTTTCTTCGAAGTGTTTATCTTAAAAATAAATATGAGTTTTTAATTATACTGCTGAATCAAATGTGAATGCCAAAGACCAAGCCTTGCAATTTTTCTTTCCTCTCAATAAATATTAATGTTAGTAATTCTGGAGAGTAAAAATGTAAATAGCTTTTGGACAGTATTTGCACCCTTGCCTCTGTTATAAAAAAAAAATTTCCAGGGAGAGATAGAGAAAAAGATGTTTGGCATGCCAGATTAATTTGCATGTTTGTTTAAAAAAAATGTTTCAAAGAAAATTCAGATCTGAACATGTATTTGTTGATTTTTGCAAAATAAAATTAAGTTTAATTTTATAAGTAAAATATCCATTTCCAGATTTAACTTTTTTCTCATATTGCACTAAATATCTAGGGGCTATGTCATATTTCTTTCCAAACATCATTTCTTACTAATCCAATGTGGCAACTGATCTTAAAATGGTAGATAAAACTAACATTTATCAAGGGACTCCCCCATGCTAGACACATTTTACATGTTGAAGGAGGTATTGTCTCCCACTTACAGGAAAGGAGCCTGGAACTTGGAAAACTTATGTTTTTCGTTCAAGGTCAGTTAGCTTGTGGCAGCATAGCAAGGATGCACACCCAGGTCAGGACTACACTGAGCTCTGCAGATGTTTGGCACATGGAAGCCCAAGGGAGGACCATGTGAGCAAATGAAAGTTGACAGGATGGGGGTCACCAATATGTTAGAAACCAGAACTCTATGAAATAAAAGGGGTTAGGGCATGAGGAAACAGCCACGGTTGGAGGAACAAGCAGCCCAGGTCCCAGCTTCCACCTTTGGTCTGTACCTGGGGGGCTGTGCTCACCCATTTCTATGCTTCCCTAGCCCACATACCTATTTTGAAAGGCTGTATTCACTTTTAAATATTTTACAGAGGATTCTCAGTTAAGCATGAACTTGGATGCATTCCCAGTTCACAATGATTCAACACCGTTATATACATGGACCCCTGCTAAGTACTCTCGGAATTCAATCACAAAGATACTGCATTGACCTTCCCAAAATTCTCCTTCTAAAAATATGAGAGTTAAAATAAACATGAATAGAAACAGTAAAGCTTGATAAAGGATTATTGAAAAGCCCACATTGACCCCAGTAGGTCACTTTAAAGGCAGACATTACCTCTGAGCAATCAAAATAATAAATACAGGGTCCAAAAAATATAATCAAACATAGTTTGGGAAAAAAAATCTATCAGCATGCAGTGGGGGAGAAAAGAAAACTACCTGCTCTGTGTTCTGTTGATTTTCTGGACTTGGCAGATGCAACCTTTATCTTGACACATTAGCCTAAATTAGAAACACTGATGTATTTTTCCTTTGCTTCTATTACTTGGATATTTCAATAATGTGCACAAAACTTTTTTTAAAAAAAGGCAAAGTTTCTATAGTTCCAACGGACTCACATTTGTCACTCACCAAACTAGGAATCATACAATGTTCTTTTCCTAGTATCGGCCAGGTCAACAATTGCCTTTATCTATTGCCTTTATCTACTTGTGCAACAAAAAACACAAAATGCCAAGAAATTGGCCAGTTTTAACATCAAGATAACCCTGATCAGTCTTTATTAAGTTGTGGGGGAAAAAATCACTAGTCAACGTTTTCTACCTCTTTCTTCTTCCATCACTAACATATTCAGGCTCTGTCTCAAGTGTGCTGCTGGAAGGCAGGAGATTTGTCCTTATTTCTGAATAGCCAGTATATAGCCCAGAGCCTGGTACAGGGCTTAGCAGGTACACACCCTAGGAAACATTGTGTAGCTCCCCATACCCTGTATCTACACAAAAACAAGGAAGTTTGATATTTGTACTGGGCCAGTCTCAGAGTGGACAGCTTCTGGCTGTGGACCAAAAGAGTAACACCTGATTATTCATTCAACAAATTTATGAAAAGTCAACCATATACTAATGGATAGATAGAAGGAAGTAACACCTGATTATTCATTCAACAAATTTATGAAAAGTCAACCATATACTAATGGATAGATAGAAGGAAGGAAGACAAATAAATATGTGATGGAAAAAATATGATAGAAACTAGGTGATATTCAGGCGTTCGTTGTCAAATTCTTTTTTTTTTTTTTTTGGTAAAATTCTTTTAACTTTACTGTACATTTGAAATTTTTATTTAAAAAATGATAGGGAAAAAAGCCTACCATGTGCTAGTCATTAAGCTTCATACTAAGAAAGAAAGATGAATGAGAGACAGAAACAGAAACATCCCTGAATTTATGAATCATATGATCTGGTGGCAAGATAACCAAAAAAAAAAGCAAACAAATTATATAAAATATTTACAAATTGTGATAAGTTCTTATGAAAGAACAGCAGCATGCTGGAGAAAAAGTGACAAGTGGTTGGGGATGGTGGAACACGTTTCTTCTGGCTGCATTAGAGCAAGATCCAAACCTCTCTCGCTGCAGAACTTTAAGCAGGAGGGCGATGTGGGAGGGATGGGATGTTGTTTACACTGTAAGAAAATGACGCTGGCTGTTGTGTGCGAGTGGATGGAACAGGGGCATGAGTTGGGGCAGGGAGAACCAATGCAGCTTTGCAGACTAGAGTGCAGCTTTGCACCACTAAGGTGGTGGTATAGGAGTCACAGAGAAGTGGACAGACTGATTTGATGTATATTTTGGAGCTAAAAAGTCAACAAGTCTCGCTGATGGCTTGACTCAAAGGCAGTATTTCCATTAAATACAAAATACAGTCTTTTCTTAACATCTAACCCAACCATAAGAAACTTCCTCCTCATCTTGGGAGTTATTTCCAGAGCTGATTTTCAGCTGCCTCTAAGAAAGAAACTTTTTCAGAGGTCGAGGAAATCAAACTTTGTATATCTTTACTATTTTTCCACTTTTTAAAGCATCACTGTATCTCTTCTAGAGTCCTTGTACATCTGATTGGAATAAAGAACTCTGATTTTCCATCATGGAAGAGAAAGTAATTCTCCAGGTACTCTGAATCATCTACACTGACTAACTAAAATATCAATAGCACAGTTGTTCCTAGGGATTAAATTATTCTAACACCCATTCTAGACCATGAAAAGACTCTGAGAGCAAACTTCAGGGTTTGGGCTGTCTTTGATTCATTCCTGAATTATTATGCTGACAATAACGAAAGTAATAACACTGAGAAGATTTAATGGTGAGGCTGAGGAGGAGAGCAGACCAATTTTTTAGTTATTTGCTTAGAAATCATAAGGAAATGGAAGGAAGAAGGAGTTCCAAAGTAAAACTACCATTGCCTTCACTATAATGACAAAGCTTATATCTGTAGCTTTTTTGTCAACCTTTGTGAGCAACTACGATGTACTCCGTTGACAATATCCACACTCCTAATCACTTCCAGATGAAATTCAAAATTTGAATTGCTAGTTTTTATTATTGTATTTCTGTTTCTCTCTAATGGAGAGAAAGTGCTGAGTCGGCACTTACCCCAGACGTCTGGTTACGGTTAAGGGAGAAGGGAAGAATCTCCACAGACTGCAAAACAGACTGGAGAGTACTGTCTGCCCCACCCACCCAGCCTCTGCCCGGAGCAGCCACGCGCACACGTGAGGCAGCTGAGTTTTCTGGATGGCATCATCCTCATGGCCAGGGAAGCAACAACTAAGGACAGCATGTGTCACTGCGTTATGGTGCTTGGATTGCCATGACACCTGTAGAAAGGGACAAGGGAGAAGGGAAGGGGGGGTGTGGGAGGGGAGAAAAGAAAACAGGAAGAGAGAAAAGCGGAGGAAAAGCGAAGGAACATTTTCCTTTTGTATTGAGTTTACACTGGGAAGGTCTCACAAGTAAATTGCAGTTCCCTGTCCTCATTCCTCAAAGAATTTCTAGATCGCATGTATTTTTTCCTAACATGAGCCATATCCGTATGTTTTACATCCCTATTCATATTAATATTTCAGTTTACTTTGTTAAAATAATTCACTTTTGCCCAGGTTTAAAATAAGTCTCCTGAATAACCAAGCAGCTGATCCCATCCTCCAGTGGGTCTTACATCTTCCCTCCTCTACAGCACGGCTTTTATGGTGCCCTCTGCCTCGCCCCATCCCCAGCCCGACTCCATCACTACTTCTGGAGGTTCAACAACCTCCTGTAGAAAAATGGGGATGGGGGGAGATGGAGGTAAGTCTCTCCAGAGGTTCTTCCAATTAAAAAAATCACTATTCTATGAAATTCTAGTGACTCTCAGCATTTCCGCTTCCTGAAGCTTTCCCTGATTATTGATAGAAAACTGACCCTTCTCTCTGGCATTTGTAACCCTAGCACTATTATTGTTGGGGGAGAAAGGTAAAACAGCCATAGATAAAACAAACAAACAAACAAAAAAACCAGATAAATACACAAGATCCCAAGGAGCAATCAAATAGTCCTTCTCATGAGATTCAGGTGAGAAAATCTAGCTCATTCAAAGGGTGGTGTATTTATGGGGGAGGCCACCTAGAAGGATTCAGCTTGCATTTCAGTAGCCACCAGCACCCTTTACTCCTCTCCTCTCGTGCCTACACAGTCCCTCAGTCCTTTTGAACCTCTTCATGGCCCTTGCCCTGACTACTCCAACATGCAGGCCCCAGAAGATTTACTGTCTTTCTCTGCAATCTCAGTTTTCACCATTGGATGGACAGGGGCATGAGGGACTTGGGGTGGAGACAGGCAATGATCTGAGTAGAGGAAAAAAGGGGAAGTTGTTCATGTCCTGATCTAGCCAGTAAATAAAGTACCTAAAAAATCAGCTGTCAAAATATAACCTTCTGGTATGGTAACTTATCTTTCCCATCTTATTATGCAGAAGCAATACCTTCCAGCTCTGAGTTACATTACCCTGTGCCAAAGAAAGTACCCTGCTCCAAAGAGAGAGAGAGAAAAAGAGAAGTCCTTCGCCCACATATGCATATTCTGTACCTCTCAGGTGTCAGCTACCCAGAGTTATGCAGGTGTTGCTTCCAGAGAGCACAGAAAGCACAGACCATGCTTTTTGCACCATGTATTCTCATAAAAGCTCATTAAATTGATAGGGTGATGAATTAAGTCATTTTTACAATTCTAGGTTAGAAGAATTGAGTCATATTCCAGACATGATTTGTCACTAGAATTTGCATTGAGTGACTCTTCTGTAAAGTGAGTTTTTAAACATCTGAACAGATAAGTGAAGGTTTTGAGAGACTGCTGTCCCTCCCTCACATGCTCCTACCTATTGCTCCTTCTCTCCCACCCCTACGTTTACTCTCACAGCAATCCTCACATGAGCATTTTTTAAAAGGAAGGGAATTGTTTAAAAGACGAATTGATGTATTTGTAAAGACCTCCAACTGTTTTGCTCTTCAAGTACTGAACCATTGGTTCTCAGCTCTGGCTGTACATTAGAATCATCTGGGAGCTTTAAAAGCTACCAGTATCTGGCCTTGCCCAGAAAAATTAAATCAAAACCCCTGGAAGGGGGTCCCCAACACGATATTTTTAAAAAGCTCCCCAGGTGATTCTAACATTTGGTCAAGATTGACAAGCACTTCACCAGGTTTTCAGTGAATGCTGATTAATTCACTGAAATCCAGGGTCAAGCTGAATACTTTGCTTACTCTTTCCCACTTACCATGTTCACTGAACATGTCCATGATATGGCCAAGGAACCACTATTTCTCTAGATATAACCTTAATCATAATAAACACCACTTCCTGCTTTTCTTCAGTAAAAGTACTTAATACTCCCATAAGAGCTTAAAGGGCTAGATAGTTAGCATCCCACTCCCTGGTAGATTTTATCCCACATAATGATGTCTTCAATCATTACATCATGCATCATTTAAGAGCAGTAAATACCACAATTTATGCTCACAGGCATGAAGCTCTAAAGTATAGTCATTCTGCTGCTGATGAGCTTGGTGGAGCATTTTCATTTGCAACCTGAGTACAAGATCATGGCACAATAATTTGTTTAAGTCAGATAGATAGGGCCATCAGCGCTGCAGAGCATGCAAAGCTTTATGCATTTCACAATAATGTCATAGGCACCCCATGGGTGAATGATTGCACCTTGCTTCCCTTTGTTTTTAATTACTTGGAGTTATATGTCTTTAATGTAATATACATACACACACATATATAATGTAATGCATGTATACCTATATACATGCACATTTTTTAGCCATCTAAAGCTACACCAATGTAGTTGGTAGCAGAACACATTCTAATTAGAAGCTAAGATAACCAAATGACATGTATGATGAAAAAATAATCACCAATTGGAGAGGAGTGACCCGAGTTCTACTTCTTGCTCCGGCTAGATGTGTGTGGGCTTGGACAAGTCATCTCATTTCTCGGCTGCAGCTTCTCTGCTGTGACATAAAAGACTCACTTGGGAATGACATACATGTTTTTGTCTTAATGGTCCTTCCAGTTACTAGCACAGCCTCCTTAGAGGGCTGCGTTGCAAAGAATTCTGAGGTTGCATCTGCTCACTGGGAAGAATACCATTATCAACATATCAGTGTCTATGAGGAGGTCAGGAGAAGGGACGTGGAGTTTTGGTTCCACTAGGCCAGAGACCATAGAATTACTTTCCCAACACAAGGCAGAGGCTGGAGATCAGTAGAAATACAATGAAAACACTTATTTACTTATAACACCTTAACTGCCAATCTTTACAGCCATATAAAAATGTGTACACACATACTGGCAATCTGTCTCTATCTACCAGTTATATTTATTCTTCAATTCCAGTTCTAATTCTGCCTCTGCTGCCAGGCCAGCCACATGCCAAAACAATAAATATGACACATGCTATGTTATGTGTCAAGCACTGTTCTAAGTATTTTGCATATGTAATTCACTTAATGTTCACAACAATCCTATTAGATAGATACTATTATTATGCCCATTCTACAGATGGGGAAAGCCAAGACACAGATTAAGTGACTTGCTCAAGGTTACACAGCTAGTGAGAGAGCTAGGATTTGAACTGAGGCAGTCTGCTCCAGAGGCAATATGTTTAACCACTAGACACATGGCACTTTCTTCTGAATATCCATATCAACCATCCCCTTTAACATAGTTTTTTTTTTTATGCTATCATTCACTGACTCTATGTGATTACAGGAGATCGGTCAATGTGGTAATAAGCAATTTGAGATTTAGACAGAACATTATATAGGGTGACCATACATCATGGTTTGCCCACCCGGTGCCTTTGGATAGAGGTCAGGAAATTCAGAAAAGGCTTCCTATGGGAAGTGATGCCTGAATTATATCTTAAGGTTGACTAGCAATTAGCCACATTAAAATCAGCAATTCAAATCAGTTTGGTCTGTAATATAAACCTTCCCCCTTGCCAATTGGTTCTATTACTTGGAGTCCAAAATACATAATTTTGTAAACGGAGTTGACCATCCTTCCCCAACACTCAAAGAAAACCTTAAATTACTTGCAAGAATAAAGTTCAGTCCTATTGTAAGTGGGGTAACTTGCTTGCTTTTCATATGAAAATCTTAAAATGTCACTTCCAAGTTATGTTCTTAGGTTGTCAGAAAAGGAAGGAAAGGTTTAATAAAATTATTGATTAGGAAAAGAAGAAATATTTCAGGGCAAAAGAAAGTGAGAGAAATAGCTCCCTCTCACAGTCAAGAGCTTCAGACTCTCCAATAAATCAAGGTAATGAGCCGGTAATTCCATGGGGGTGTAAAGGAAAAGACATTACATCCTGGTGAGCTTCAGGCGAATAAAAACTGCTTCCACTTATATACTCTGAGACCTAGTTTAGGGATGGTTAGGCCAACAAGAAAGTACAGTGATCAAAGAGAGAATAAAAAGTGACCTTATTGAAATACTATTTTTATTTGCTTTTGTTTTGGTGATCTTGCCTTTTATTCAATATTCACATTTTTCAAATGTATTACAGTGGTGAATAATTTTTTTAACGTGACCATGATGATGACTTTATTCCACAGACATGCAGAGATATAAACCTTGTAAGACACATTTACCTATGAGACCCGAAAATACCGAGAAACTCAGAGAAGAAATGTCCTAGAGGACAGAACCAAGGATGGCTGAGAGTTAATTACCTTAATAGTACACTGAAACCAAGCTTAGAAAGCAATCTGCTTTAAGGACAATTGTATATCCTGGAAATTTGAAGTTGCCTGCCTCCCAGATGAAGGGCAGAGAAAAAAGTGATGAAACTTATCAAGATGATGAGAGGTTTACCCTTCTAAGAAACCAACTTAGAAACAAGAAACTACCCAGAGGTAATTTGAATCTATCAGAGCAAGTTAAAAACAGAGATCAGGGTCTGGGCAAAAAGGAAAATAGTCAGGAGCTCCAAAGAGGAGAAGTGAGGTGTCAAGATGCCAAATGAGAAGCTCCAGAGGCCGGAGTGAGATGTTGCTTGGAAACTCTATAATTTCCACCCCTAGTAAGGAGTGTCCACAGATTGCAAATTCTTGCCTGCTTAGTGAGGGTTTAGGGTGAAGAGGACATATAAGCGACCTAACCCAGCTTCCAGGTTCAATGCTAACCACTACTTTCAGAGCATACTCCTGGCACCATCCTGGACTATGAAAAGGTACCTCCTGTGAGTCGAAAGACTCAAGAGAGCAGCAGTACAAGTTTCCACCTGAAGTCATTGAAAGTCAGTGCCCATAATCAGAATGTCCCTAAAAGTTACAGCAAACCCAGTGTGCCCTTTTCTGCAGATTGCAGCATTCTGCACAACAATGTCACCACCTCTCCTCTATTCATGTGTTTAGCAAACCCTTTTTTCACAGGACAAAGGTGAACATGAGCACAACCCTATTTGAATGATCACAAGTACTGTAATAGTACACTTTCTTCCTTTTGCAATTCTCCATGATGTGTGACATAATTTGCTTAATGTCAATAATCTTCAAGAGGGCAGAAACTGTCTATTTTTGTCCACCATTGTATCCTCATCACCTCAATCACTAGCTGGTATCAAGCAGGCCCCCAAAAGATATTTGCTGAAGAGATAATACCCACTCAAAAAGTTGTGAGGACTGAGAAAAAGTACGTGAAGTACCCCTCACAGTGCCTGCAACTGAATCGGTATGTGCTGAACTGAGTGAGCGAGGGGAGAAGATTCTACTTCACTCACTCGCAGTGCTCCCTCAGGTACCCTCCTACTTTCTGGCTTCTTTTCACCACTGTATTTTTCACATAAGGACTGAATGCTTTCATTTCCTCTCTAGCTACTCTCCAGCTCCTGCCCATTCCACTCCCCTCAAAATCCAAACTACCAAACTCACTGCTTGAAACTCTCTTCAGTGACTGTGACATCACCGCTACAGATTCTCCTGGAATTTTTCCAACACTTTCTTCTTTTTTGTCACTGACTCTTGACTTTCTCCTCTTCTCTCAGGGCTAGTCTCAGCAGATGTCACACCTTGACCTTCTACCTTTTTTCTTTCATTGAAATTGGACTTAGCCATGCTGGGCTTCCACTACCACTTCTTGCTAATGACTCCTAAATTTTCCAATCTTCCATATTTGCCTGACCTGTAGTCCCATATTCCCAACACCCTGGGTAAATTTTCTCTCCTTTGTGTATTTAAAGCTTTTCGTTCTTCCCACAACCACAGTCTATATGCACATATATACTCTGTCTCCTACAAGACTCCCCTAGAATAAGGTCCATGACATGGGTTTTTTATCCCTAGTACCTAGCATAAGTTCTGGCACAAAGCAGGTGATAAATGATTGTTGAGTAAATGAATGAGCAAAAGAGCTTATAAAACTATTACTAAAGGATTTTTATTTGAATCTCTCTCAATATGTCAAGCTTTACACCAAAATGGTGTCCTTTTTTCCCCAAATTTCCTTTGCCTCCTGAATTTCCTGCTATCAACAATACCAGCATTCACCTACTTGGCTTAACATCTTCAAGTTCTCTTTGACTCCTCTTCATTTCCCTCATATTCATCAAATCTTGAACATTTCCTATAATATTCCATGTCACATCCATTCTCCATCCCCACTATCAACACACAAACCTAGCAAGGGCTTAGGTCCCAACTGAATTATCACAGCAGCCTCCTTGTTCTCAAACATGCAAAGACACTCTCTTATCTGCTGCAGGCTTGTAGTCTAACCTGTTTTGGATCTCTGTAATCCAGTCTCCCCACTGCCCCCACTATGGATTCAACAACAGGTCAACATCCATA
>NW_007726514.1:37900-41206 GCF_000696425.1 Galeopterus variegatus
TAAATGATTGTTGAGTAAATGAATGAGCAAAAGAGCTTATAAAACTATTACTAAAGGATTTTCATTTGAATCTCTCTCAATATGTCAAGCTTTACACCAAAATGGTGTCCTTTTTTCCCCAAATTTCCTTTGCCACCTGAATTTCCTGCTATCAACAATACCAGCATTCACCTACTTGGCTTAACATCTTCAAGTTCTCTTTGAGTCCTCTTCATTTCCCTCATATTCACCAAATCTTGAACATTTCCTATAATATTCCATGTCACATCCATTCTCCATCCCCACTATCAACACACAAACCTAGCAAGGGCTTAGGTCCCAACTGAATTATCACAGCAGCCTCCTTGCTCTCAAACATGCAAAGACACTCTCTTATCTGCTGCAGGCTTGTAGTCTAACCTGTTTTGGATCTCTATAATCCAGTCTCCCCACTGCCCCCACTATGGATTCAACAACAGGTCAACATCCACAGCCCACTCTGGCTGTTCCTGCCATTGACCACTCAAATAGTGGCTTATTCTCTCCCTCCCTGGAATCCTTTCCTTCTCCATTATCTATGGAATTCTGCCCACAATTCAAGGCCAAGATCAAATAATGTCTTACACAGGAAACTTATTCTGACCATTCCAGTTCCCCATTCCCCTTTCCTCCCATAGCGCTTAAATTCTGCACCATGACGTCATTCATGGCTTAATTTAGGATTTTGCCCTGATTTCTCTGTGTTCACTTTGTTTCTCCAAAAAGAAAGTGAGCTTATTGAGGACTGCAGCTATGTCCTGAGCTCTCTGCAAGTGGTAAGTAGACCCTTGCTGACTGATTAATTTGATCAGATTTTGATATAACTGTGATTCATTTAAAAGATGAGATGCAGTCTCTAAAAATAGACTACACAGAAAACTAGTGGGAATCAAAACTCATTTTATCTCTCTGTAAAGTTAAAAATGAGTCCCCAACAGGAAATAATTATTATTATATAACATTATATAAAATCAGAATTTTATAACAATAATATGTAAAATGCAACACAATTTTCAAATCACACTTGCCAAGAAAAAGAAAGATATTTTGATTGAGAACAGGAAAGGGAGGGCAAAATAAAATCAGTGTAACTCCTCACACAAAATACAATATACACACGTTCTCAAATATCTTTATCCTATTGACATGCCTGGTCCTCTAAAGATGGTCCTAAAGATTTCAAACATCTCCTCTTTTCTCAGGAGTAGAAAATCTGTCCTGTATATGTCTTTTACTTTTTTTTCACATGTTTATTTTGAATAATTTTAGACTTGCCAAGAAGTTGCAAAAACAATACAGGGAGTTTCCATATACCCTTCACCCAGCTTATTCTAATGTCAACATGTTGTATAACCATAGTACAATTATCAAAAACTGGATATTAATATTGGTACATTATTGACTAAACTATAGATCTTTTTTAAATTTCTTCAGTTTTTCCCTCAACGTCTTTTTTCTATTGCAGTATCAATTCAGTATTCCACTTTGCATTTGATTGTTGCCTTAGACTCTCTTAATCTGAGACAGTTCTCAGTCTTTTCTTGCCTTTCATGACCATAACACTTTTAATGAGTGCTTGTCAGGTATTTAGTAGAATGTTCCTCAATTTGGGTTTATCTGATGTCTTCTCATGGTTAAAAGAGGCTTTATGCATTTTTAGCAAGATTACTGCAAAAGTGAGGTTGTGTCCTTCTTAGTGCATCAAATCAGGAGGTGCATGATATTGATATGTCTCAATACCAGTGACATTGACTTGACCACTTGGTTATTGTAGTGTCTGTTGAGTTTCTCCATTGCAAAATTATTGTTCTTCTCTTTATAATTGACAAGTACCTTGGGGTAGATACTTTGAGACTATGCTAATATGCTGTTTCACTTCAAACTTTTACCCACTGATTTTAACCATTAGTGGATCCTGCCTGCAACAGTTATTACTGTGGTATTTGCCTAATGATGGTTTTATATTTCCCTCATTTCTTCTCTATTTATTAACTGAAATTCTTCTGCAAAACCGAGTACTTCTTAATCTATTATTGATTTATGCTCCTCAGCATGTGTCTAGTGTGGGAAGGTATCCTAGGAGTCTTGAGCATCCCTGTCTACTGACAGCCCTGTCCCTAAGTGGCTTTTATCAACTCATGAATATGTCCATTTTGTACTTCCAAGCCAAAGAAGGTAGCCTAAAGGATACCTGACATAAAAATTTTTTTTAAAAAGGAGGAGGAGGAGGAGAAGGGAAGGAATGACGGAGAGAGGAAGGGGAAAAGAAGAAAAAATTAAACTTTTGTGTCTTTTTCTTAACTACCAATTACTTTGAAAACAAACAGTACTTTAAGGGGACACTTTCATTTCAATGGGATACACCCAGATTGTATCCCAAGGGAAGATCTAGAAGCAAACACATCTCTGACATTTATGCCACCTAGGTGAGTTACACAGCAGGACAGTACATTTCTGAGGTCATTACATGCCATACAACCACCATTATGGCTTTCTCTCATCTTTTATAATGAGTGAGTCTATCTTAGAACAGGAAAAAAGGGCCTCCAGCCACAGTACAAACTAGGGAAGGGTAATTTGGAAGGTTGATATCAATCTGACAGGGCCTGGATATCCACAGAAAGAATTTAGTCTAAGTCTGCCTGCAAAGGGAGAAATATTTCCCTGACCTGGGGACTGAGAAGATATAAACCCACACAGACCACAGTATTCTGTTCTTAGCACCAACGTCCTTGCCAGCTGCAGACAGAAGCCCCATAAGGATCTGATCATGAGAACATTTTCTCTCCACTCCAGCAGATCTCTGCCCCCTTCCCCTAGTCCTGATTGCCTTTGTGCCCCATGCAGGAAAGTAGAACATAGTGCATAGTGATTCTCAAGCTGGGAAATTCTCACTTATCCAGAGTTGTTGTGTTTAGCTGACGGTGGTAATTGCAAATACTTTGAGATTATTTTAATTTTTTACTCTCATATGATTGATACTCTTTACAAAAAAAAAAAAAAAAAAAAAACTAAACAGGCATTGTGATGGTTAATTGTTTGGTGTCAACTTGACTGAATTAAGGAATTCTTAGAGAACTGGCAAACCATTACTTCTGGGTGTGTCTGTGAGGGTGTTTCCAGAGGAGATTGGCAGGTAAGTTGGTGGACTGATTGGGGAAATCCACCCTCAATGTGAGCAGGTGCCATCCAACCAGCTGGGGGCCCAAATAAAACACAAAAGACAGAGGAAAGGCGATTTCCTCTCTCTCTCTCTCTCTCTCTCTCTCTCTCTCTCTCTCTCTCTCT
>NW_007726514.1:41736-43954 GCF_000696425.1 Galeopterus variegatus
CTCTCTCTCTCTCTCTCTCTCTCTCTCTCTCTCTCTCTCTCTCTCTCTCTCTTTCTCTCCTTGAGCTGGAACACTCTCTTCTCCTGCCATTGGACATCAGAACTCTAGGCTCTTCAGCCTTTGGACTCCAGGACTTGCACCAGTTGACCCCTGCATTCTCAGCCCTTTGGACTTGTACTGAGCCACACTATCAGCATCTCAAGGTCTCCAGCTTGAAGACAACTTGTCATGAAACTTCTCAGCTTCCAAAATCATGTGAGCCAATTCCCCTAAAAAATCTCCTTTCATCTATGTATGTATGCATGTATCCATTTATCTATCTATCCTATTGGTTCTGTCTCTCCAGAGAATCCTATTACAGGCATATTCTGGATCAATCTGAATGACCACCTAATACCTACCAATAGCCACTAATTCCAGTGTCTGCATTTTTGCACTACTGCTTGTAATCATGTTGTAATCGATTGATCATTTGAACAGACGGTATTTAACTTCTATGTGTTTACAGGCATAACTGAATGCATTTGAACTGGCATATCCTAATATCCAAATGACAACATTCTATTTGTGCTATTATATGTAAGTGATTTATTTTAACCAATTGCAATGATAAATCTTGAGATTTGCAATGATAGATTTGAAAGACATTTTCATGGACTAAAACTTTAGTTTCTTAAGTTACTGCATAAACTGAGGCTTAGATATGGCATCATGAAAATGACAGTGTGCATTAATATACTGTAACTGGAACAGCCTAGTGAGGAAAGAATTGAGGCAGACCTAGAATGAGAATGAGGCATTAAGGTCAACAGGAGGCCAAATTAACTCATCTTGTGCTATTCAAACAGAAGCTTAACAATAGTTCAAAGAGGGAAAAATTTGTAAGAGAACTAAGTCTCATATTATATACAGTAATTCAGGTGTAGTATATAGAAGTTAGTACCATTCAGTAAACATGTGGATTCTTTTTGTATATCCACCTCTATACTAATCAGCTTGCAAAAGTTCATTACCAGAACATATAGTTGTAGAGACACATGGAAAATATTTTTGTTAAATGATCCTCTTAAAAATGTTTTAGTATTGTTTGGGTATGTACTATTACGTTTATTGGTCATAGGATCAAAAGAGAATATACTGTTTACTGCTTAAAAGGAAAAAGCTTAATAATGATAATTATTACTTGAAAAGATGGTCCATCATGCTCAAAATCAAAAGGATCAAGTCAACAAATAAAAAATAAAATGTCTTCCTATTTTTAAACCTAACAATAGACAATTTTATTTCAATTCCATTAAACTTCATTGCATTAACATTGACAGTTTAATTTTTAATTTTGAAATTTTGTTGGTCCTTAATTTATTTGGGTTTTATAGTTGTGTACCACCTAAAGGCACTAGCAAGCTTTATCCCTTATTGTATGTCTGTATGTATTTACGCCACAGTATAATAAAATAATTCAAGTCACTGTGGGAGGGAGAGGTCCAAAGTGAAAGAAATAAAAGTCTGAAGGAAGAAGTTTAAAAAATTATAAACAAATGACCCTATTTATGGTGGATGTTAAGCAGAAAGATTTTGGGCAAGTCACTTAACTTCTCTAAGCCTCGGTGTTCCTTTCCTGCTAGAATACTATATACGAATGCTTATGTACATGTAAGTTTGTAAATGCATAGGGGAAAAAAGGTCTGGAAAGTTAAGTTATCACTCTTAACATCCCACTGTTAAGAGTAACAACTTCTGAGGAAGGAAGTTGTTTGGGTGACAGAGGTGGGAAAGACTGAACTTTTTACTCTATAATTTCTGTAATGTTCGAATTTTTATGCATCTAATTGAGTCAAAATAGTTTAAGTGATTGTGTAAATAAAAAGGATCAGTAGATTACTCAGGTGGTGAAAAGGGCATAAACTTTGGCTATAGAAAATCTGGGACTAAACTTTGATTCTGGTGCTTCTTACGAGCTGTGAGACCTTGGGCAACTCATTTAACCTCTCTAAGCCTCAGTTTTCCTTCTCTAAAGGATAGCAGTGATTTTAGCTCTGGGAATATTGAGGATTAAATAAAATGAAGTATGCAAGGTGCTGAGCACAATGCCTGGCCCACAGAGGACACACAATAGAGAGAGCCAATATTTTTATTATGCTAGTCATTACGACTAATGTTAATTATAGCCATTTCATGAGATTGGGTTTACTCTGGAAATAGCCAGTGGGCTGCTTGG
>NW_007726514.1:44396-45070 GCF_000696425.1 Galeopterus variegatus
GTTAATTATAGCCATTTCATGAGATTGGGTTTACTCTGGAAATAGCCAGTGGGCTGCTTGGTCTATGCCATAGTTCTCTATTTCTGCTGGACATCCACCATTGGCCCCTCAAGTCCATGCCTTCTCCTTCTCCACCTGCTCTGTGCCTTGGCAACGCTGACCTTTATGAACTGCATCAACAGACTTTCACACCTTCTAGCTTCCAGATGGGCTCTGCCAATGGGCACACTGGCAGGAGATTGGGTGGGGTGAGAGAAGAGTCAGCATTTATTCTCATAGCCCCTCCTCACCAGGGAGCCATTGGTTGGATGCGACCTCTTTCAAAGCCCACAGCTTTGGTCCTCAGCCCTTCCGGTACTGGAAAGCCCTCCTACCGATTGCCCCTTCAGGCCTAGGTGATCAGGTTTCCCCAACTTTGCTAGCCTTGGGGTTCTGCACTATCCCTTGTTTTCTTGACTCAGTAAATTGTATTTTTTCTTAAATTACCCAGTTGGAGTGTAGCATCTGCTTCCCAGACTCCCATGTATTCACTGTTCCATAGTGTGGTTCCAGTGAGATAATCCAGGTCTACAGAGACAACTTCACTGCAGGAAACTTCCAGCAGAAATTCCTGCAAATCTCAACAGATCAGCCTTACACTTAGGCACCATAGGGAGGTCCTTATGCTGTGCCAT
>NW_007726514.1:46682-48271 GCF_000696425.1 Galeopterus variegatus
TAGAGACCGGTCCGCTCACTGGTTGAGCGCTGTGCGGGCGTGACACCGAGGGTTGCGATCCGAATACCAGTCACGAAAAAAGACAAAAAGGAAAAAAAAAAAAGAAAAGACTTAATACAACCTAAATGTTTAGAATTGATCCAAAATGATTTCTCTGAATATCAATATTTTCAACAAAACCTACACATTAAAAGAATTTCCCACACTGTTAAATACATTGTTTTCAAGAGGGGGAAAAACCCACGCATAAAGGAGTACATACCTTATGATTTCATTTATATGATGTTCAAAAAACAGGCAAAATTATTCTAAGCGATTAGAGGTCAAAATAATAGTTACCCTTGAGGTTGAGAAGTGACTAAAAGGAAGCATAATGGGCTTTGAGGATCCTGGTAATATTCTGTTCTCGATCTGGGTGCTGGATACACGTGTCTGTTTCATTTGAGAAATTCATCAAGCTGTATGCTTTTGATTTTGCTTTTTCCTATATATGTGTTTCAATTAGAAGTTTACTTAGAAACACATGCAAGTTTTTAATTACTAATTTTGAGTGCTAAATATATGCCATTCACTGTGTTTATCTCTTTATATGTATTGTCTTTATTATCTTCATGAAACCCTTTAAAGTAGGCACTATTATAAACAGCTTAGCTCCTCCTGCCCACCTCCGTTTTTCTCTGGTTACCCTTAACTCCTTCCAAGCATTTAACACAATAGGTAATGATTTTACTTTGTTTGTTTGTTTGTTGTCTTTCTCCCATCTGAGTATATGGCAAGGAACTTGACTTTTTTATTCACCACGATAGCTCCTGTGCTAGCCCAGTGTCAAATATGACAGGTCCTCAGTAAATGTTGACAGTTTCCGAATGATTGAGCATCTAAATTTTGCCAGTGTAAGAGAGACAATCAAAGGTGGGACCTACCTGAGTTTGGCTACTCAGAGACATCCTCTCTAAAGAAACAATATTCCCAGGATGGCTGGAGAAGACGGGAGGCTGGGGCATCAGGAGGATGAGCTCGTGTGAGAGTGCAGAGACTGGGACAGGCCTGGCTCACTGGAGGAACCAGAGAGACCAGTGGGCCTAGAGCATGGAGCTAAAGAGCCCACACTCCCCAAGATGTTCTACATGTTTCTGCCTCCGTGTCTTTCCTCCTGCCAGGCCATCTTCCAGGAAGCCAATCTTCTGAAAGTCTACCCAACATTCAAGACTCACCTCAAATTCCAGCTTTTTAAAGACATCTCTCCTGGTGACTCCAGCCAGGAAGTAGATGCAACAGCATTTGTATCACCCTCGTTTGAAGGCCCCATAACAACCTGCACTTATTCCAGAACATTGTCCTTATTCTACTTTGTGTTGTAATTATATGTGCATGTAGCTAATTTTCCTTTGAAGACAACAAGTGACTTAAAGACAAAGAATTTGTCTTAATCATCTTTGTAGGACTCCCATTCTGAGTGTTAGCACAATGTCTTGCAAACATTGCCCAATATGAACTACATTGGGGTCTTGGCATAATTTGACAGATATGGCGAGTACAGAAACAGAGGGAAGCATTGTATGGAAATGAGTGGAATGAAGGGAAGAGGA
>NW_007726514.1:49787-51332 GCF_000696425.1 Galeopterus variegatus
GCGGAAAGTTATCAGATTTTTCAAGAGAAATCAGAAATGTGAATTTTATTTGAAACCTCATTATAAATATTAATAATGAATTTGGGAAGTTTCAAATGCTATGAGGACTAAATGTTTTGTAATGTCTGAGAGAGGCTGTCGAGGATGTGAGTTCTCACCACAGTCCAAGCCCGGCCAATCCTCCTTTCTGACTGCAGATCCCAGCATTTTTCTCAGGCTCGTTCCTTTCCCACTTCCCAATATGTAGATATTCCCATCAACTTTGACAAGCAAAAAAGTTATAAATGAGGACACTTTTCATTCTAAAACTGAAGTTCATTTCAAAGAGCAAATCTCTTCTATTGTCAGGAAGTTTTCTAGTTTTTTACAAAGGTTAAATAATACTTGTCTCTAAAATTTATGCCATTTAGATGAAGAAACAAACCCAGATGTTTCTAGTTACCACAAAGAGCAAACATTGACTCTCTTAGTGGTAAAATGACTCTTTCTTTATTCATTCCTTCACTCATTTGTTTTCATCTAGAAAGTGTTGTTTGCTTTAATAAGTAAGACTGATGGTCTGTTTTCAGCTCAAGAAACTGCTGAACTTATTCTCCATTTTTCTAAAGCAAAATGCTAATAAATAAAGCTCTGCCTTGTCATCAAGCATTTTGATTTTTTCCCTCTCCTGTTGTTTCCTGTCTTCCCATTTCACTCTAGCCCTCGGCCTTTTTGTAAGCCTGCAGCAAAACCAAGAGTGATTTTACAAAGAATGTCCTCCTCACTTCACAAAATAATACTCCCGCTGATTTATTTCACTGTAACTATCCAAGGCAACCACTCCCCCATCTCAAATCAAATACTGTTTTTCTCTCACAGTGATAGAGATGCACCTTTCACACTCCACTGTCTGACCTGTATCTTACATCTGCCTTTCTCATAACTGGACCACTGTGCAGTTTCTTACCAGGTTTATAGTATTTCTTTTCCTCTGAGAAATCCTTCAGATTTTCTATCTCCTTTTCTTTTTCTCCTAAGTATCAAAAAAACTAATAACTAAAGATAAAATGTATTTTTTCAACACATGGTTCTTCCCACTGCATAACGTCCATCAGAGCCAAGTCAACTTCAGCACCTCTCCTCATACAAATGTCCCTGTTTGTAGTTTATAAATCTGCAGTCAACTCTTTGAATGATCCCTACTTGCCTTTTCTATTCACAAACATTATACAAACCACCATCCCATGATTATCTAATAGTCATTGCTCAGTGATTTTTCTTAATGTTACCATCATGGTGACTAGGTTCACTATGGTAAAAGGCATTGATTGGATGTTCCTTCAACATAAATCAGAGATGAGCCAAAATGTGCCAAGTGTATTTATTTATAATTTACTTCTTTTGTAATTTCAAAAAGCACTTGAGATCATTTATAGTGAAAATATGTAGTCAGGTTAATTATAAGAAAAATAGTTTCTATTTTTATTTTTTTTTTTAAGTTAAAAATCTTGGGCCGGCCCGGTGGCGCACTGGAGAGTGCGCCGCTTGGGAGTGCGGCGGCGCTCC
>NW_007726514.1:52331-54504 GCF_000696425.1 Galeopterus variegatus
GAGGGTTGCGATCCCGTTACCGGTCAGTAAAAAAGACAAAAAAAAGGAAAAAAAAAATCTTTTAGAACTGGGATAAGATAGTTATTGTCACAGAGCATAAAATTTGGCTTGAAGTTTTCTGGCATGCCAGGGAAAAGAAAATCAAAAAATGGCCCAAAGCTCTTATTAAGTGATCAAATAAACCTCATGAATTCCTCCTTCAATAAATGAATCTTTTTAACAAATATTTGTGAAGGACTCAAAATGCTCCAGAAACCACACTCTGTGTGGATACAAAGACATAAGATATAAAAATGACATAAAAAGCTCAATATCCGGTGGGGTAGACAGACACATAAATGATGGCAATGACATGAATTAAATGTATGGGAACACTTACTGGACTCAGAAGTAGTTACCTCTCCTGAAGGAGCAGCAGGCGGCTGCCTAGGACTGAATTCACAGAATTCAGTTTCCATGCACTAGATGCTCGAGCTAGAGCACATCACATGCACGGAATTCCTAGGGTTTCAGGTGAGAAAACCAGTGAAGTCTGCATTAAACAATCACCATCATTTTGTGTAAAATTTTAATTGTTTCCTCTTTGGGGAGTGACATTATATTAGTGGAATTTCGAGTGCAAAAATCCATTAAATTTGAAATGCTGGGATATGTACCTAGAAAAATTAAAACATATTCTGGGCTATATAAAATACAGAACATGGGCCATGCTGCTTTATTCAAGAGCAGTTCACACGACCTGCAGTTTTAAGACTGTGCATCACTAATTGACATTTGGATCGATCTGACGCGAGGGAATTTGATCAATAAGAACACGGCAATACTCAGTATGGGGGCCTTCATGATGGATGGTGACAAATCCATCCAGTCTCAGCCTCTCTCTTGGGAAGGGGACTGTGAACACACACAGAGGAAGCAGCTGGGAGTGGCACTGCCCAATTCTGAAGGGAAAGCAAGATGCCCCAGTACTCAGAGCTGGTTTTGCTACACAGTGGGCACTAGAGCTGCTGGAGAGTCCCAAACAACACTGAGCAGTGTTCTCGTCATGTGAGTCCTGTTGAACATCCCCAGATGACATGGCCTGCATGTTTGCATTCCTCCAAAATGCCTATGTTGAAATCAAATTCCCAATTAGGGAGTGAAGTTTTTGAAAGGTAATCAGGTCATGAAGGCTCTGCCCTCAGAATGGGATTAGTGCCCTTGTAAAAGAGGCTTGAAGAAGGCTGCTGTCCCTTTCCTCCATGTGAGGATGCAGCAAGAAGGCATCATCTCTGAAGCAGACTGCAACCCAGACAACAAACCTGCCGGCACCTTGATCTTGTTTCCCCAGCCTCCAGAATTGTGAGTAATAAATTTCTGTTGTTTATGAATTACCCAGTCTAAGGTATTGTGTTAAAGTGGCCAGAACTGCCTAAAATGGCAGCTTGGGATGGTATGTGTTGGGAGCTGGAGAAGTTTGCCAGGTTCACTCCCCACCTTTGCGGTATAATGGTCCCCCATATATATACACCTCCTAACCCTGGGCCCTATGAATATGCTACCTTACTGGCAAAAGGGACTTTGCAGATGTGGTTAAATCAAGGATCTTGAGACAGGGGATCATTCTGAATTATCCAGGGCAGGGGCAGGGGAGCACAATGCAATCACAGTGGTCCTTTTAAGAGGGAGGCAGAAAGAATCAGAGCCAGAGAAAGCCATGTGATATCAGAGGCAGAGATTTGGAGTGATGCACTTTAAAGATGGAGGAAGGGGCTACAAGCCAATGAGTACAGGCAGCCACAAGAAACCAAAAGAGGCAAGGAAATGGGTTCTTCCCTCAGACCCTCCAGAAGGAACCAGCCCTGCAGACACCTTGACTTTAGCTCAGTGAATCTAACCTGAGCCTTCTGATCTCCAGAACTGTAAGAGATCAATTTGTGTTGTTTTAAACCACCAAGTTTGTGGTAATTTATTACAGCAGCAATGGGGAACAAAGTCAACTTTTTTGTCCTCCCCATCAGACACTGTCAACCACCATATGCCTTAAGCTCATTCAGGGTGCAAGAAAGAGACAAGGCAGTGGGTGCGGGTTTCTGTGTGGGCATGAGTGAGTGGGAGCAAAACATCCACTCAGCCCCCATGATAAGAGCTGAACTGGGAGTACAGAAAACTGAAAGACACTGGTCTCCTGAGT
>NW_007726514.1:54804-58754 GCF_000696425.1 Galeopterus variegatus
CATATGCCTTAAGCTCATTCAGGGTGCAAGAAAGAGACAAGGCAGTGGGTGCGGGTTTCTGTGTGGGCATGAGTGAGTGGGAGCAAAACATCCACTCAGCCCCCATGATAAGAGCTGAACTGGGAGTACAGAAAACTGAAAGACACTGGTCTCCTGAGTGGCATAAGGGCCTGATTCTCGAGTAGAAGATGAGACGGAGTCAGACAGCGAGTGAGTGTGGACCACAAGGGAAGGGAACCAATTTGTCTATCCATAAATTCTAAAAGAAATAAAGCATTTGGATTCTTATATTAAGGGAAATTTATAACATAACAAGTGACTTTTTCAAGCAGCAGTTTTATAGAGACATTCTTAAGACCTTTTTAAAAGCAAGAACATACTATTCAATCACAGCCCAGAGAAAATAATTTTTATAACAGCAAGAAAAATTGAGTCAGAATGTTATTTGCAGCAATCCGACTTGGAAAAAAAAAAAAAAAAAAACAGGGAGTTAAGAGCACCTGGATGAATTACCCAAAATAATTCAAGGAAAATGGTCTCACACCTTAAGAAAAGTTGGCTTTAAAAACCCAATGTATTTAGCCGTACTTCTATTTTTTACCTTAAAAGAGACAGAAACTGAACAGGTCTTCCTTCACCTGTGTGGTCAGGACTTGCTTATGCAACTTAACCTCTTGATTATAACCAGTAGGGCAAATTTGAAAATCTTCTCCCAGTGTAGGTAGCTGAGGGCACTGACTCCAGGCAGTTCAATTATAAACTGCATATTGCAGTACCTACACTTTACTGTAGGTCCTGATTTGTGTTTAATAAGGAGAACCAAATAATCTGATATATTTGTAGTAGTTACAGAGTAATTCTATCTCACACTGTGTATTTATTTTTTAAAATGAAATGTTGACAGTCACAAATAGTCTGCCACACCCATGCATGTAAATTCTAACTGAACTCTCTGCAAAAATGAGTGAATATCCTGACTTGATTAGACTTCCATCTTTAGCAACTTGGAAATCCTAGGTCCTCCTTTTATAATGTCCTAATACCAGTGGCAGAAATGTGAGGTGGACACTAGGACCTGCCACTGTCTGCACATAGCTGTCTGCACATAGCTCTCTAATCCCACGCTTCCCAGAGGATGCTGTTGGATGTTAGTCCACGAACTCAGAGTCATCAAAAATATTTATTTTCTTTATCATTTTTTATTATTTCTATCTTATTGTATTTATTCTTTCAACTGAGCTTAATTTCTACTTTGAACTTCCATCCTGCTAGGCAAGGAGGAAACACAGCCTCAGGCCTCAGGGCTCTTCCCCTCCAGCCAAACTACAGTCCTAGAATCTTTTGCAGTAGAAGGCAGTCAGGTGTAGGCTGCCTCCCAGACATTCATCACCCCAGGTGGAGGCACCTAGAATTTCAGGGTCTTTCCACTGCTGCCTTAGCCTACCTGAAGCATCGGGATCGTTATAAAACAGCCCCAAGCAGCCTTCTCAACTCTAGTGTGTTGCCATTCTTAAAAATCCCTGCCTAGGAATTAGGCAACAGTGGGCCATAGCTGTTAAGAGAAATAAAGCCAGCTTATCTGGATTCAAATTCCAGCTCTGCTACTTACTAATTATGAGATCAGCAAATTATGTAACCTATGTCTCACCTTCTTCATTTGTAAAGTGGGAATATAGTATCTAAAACACGACGTTGCCGTGAGAAAAAAATACTCGTATATGACAAGCACTTAGAAAAGTGCCTGGCATAGAAGCATCTCAGGCATTTTGATATCTACTAAAATTTAAGCTCCATGAGGACAAGGATTTTTGTCTATTGCATATATGACAAGCACTTAGAAAAGTGCCTGGCATAGAAGAATCTCAGGCATTTTGATATCTACTAAAATTTAAGCTCCATGAGGACAAGGATTTTTGTCTATTTGTTCATTGCTCTTAGAAAAGTACCTGATATTGAAGGAGATGAATGAATGAATAAATGTTGAAAGATTCAGGGCATGTTTCTTCTCTATCCTAGGAATTCAGAGGTCTCTGTTCTCGTGTCTCTTCCTTCCAGTCCTAGGAAATATCTCCCTGGTCTCAGAAAAATCTTTTTCCTTTTGGGTTTCTGGGCAATATGTTATTTCTGTGCTTTCTGGCTCATACCCTCCCCACCCATACTCCCAAAGCTAGGAAAACATTCAGACCATTGCCGCTTTTCTCCCAACCATATCCTTCCATGGAAGCAAAGAGCATACTTAACTACCTGCCTGAACGGAAGGAAGGGAAAGGAGAAAATACAGAAGAAAAGTAAAGGTTAAAAATCTCAAAATATTATCCACAAGAGCTTTAACTATCGTTGTTTTGTTTTGTTTTTAACTTTCAGTTTTGCACAAATGAATCCTACAGTTGTGCAAAATTATAGGGATTTTTCTTGCAATTATAATATGAAATGCAACTCATGCCTGCTCACATGTGAGCAGAATCTAATCGGTGTGTGACTCACAGTCTCGTCACCACATTGGCCATGCTGGTCAGACAAAGTTTCCTACTGGCTCCCTTGGAAAAGATGGGTGTGGCTCTTAGGAAATCATGTCATTGGAGTCATATCAGTGTGCAATTTGCTTTCTTTGATAAAAGTTCTACTCCAGTTGTTAAATACACACAGAGCACATACCCGAGCACACCACACACACTTTCTGAACAGAGGTGGGGCAAGCAGGTAACAGAAGAGTTTTCTGCCAAGTCGGCCTCACAGTAAAGCTCTCCTCCACCCTCACTTCCTCAGCTAGTTTACCAGCCTCCTATTCATTAGACAAAACAGTCTGGGTTTCTTTGCCAAAAGACACACCCACAAAGGCTCATTTGCCCATATGCAGTTACACCAGCTCTGCTGCTGGCTGGAAGACTCCTCACACTTCACGTCCATGAAGAGCCCTGAAATCTGGACCCAAAGTTAATTAGGCTTCCTCTGGGAGAGCAACACCACAGCCTACAATTTTGCAGTAACATTTATGATGAAATTGTTAAACACTTCCTTTCAAAATAGACCTGAAGTTGGTTTGGGGTTTTATCTTAAGGGAGATGTATTTTCTTGCTGTTAGTTTATCCATTCATGGCTGAGATTTGATTTTAGTCTAATCTATGTTACCAAGAGTGGAAGATGGTGAGCTATGTTACTAGCAAAGACATCTCTCCCTCAGTCTAAATATTCACCAGATACCAATGCTCGTATGGTAAATATTTGTAAGGATTAGAAATGACATAATATGTAGGTAAGAGCCCTAGACTGAAGTTCAAATATCTGCATCCCAAATCATGGCCTTGTCACTGTTTGCCCTTGGGATCCAGACCTGGTCTGGATCCAGTTTCTCCATCTGAATGTTAAGAGACATTTTAATAGCATTTTCAAGTGTATTTTTATATCCTGTAATTACCTTTACCTTATGGTAGCCCACTCATTGACTACAGCATCCATCCCATTAGGAAGGTAAAAACTATCTAGAACAATGTGTCAGCCTTCATGACCAACACTGCCTCCTTTAAAAGTTCGCAGTGAAGCAATACTTCTAAAATCTCTAAATTCTTTCAGCCTTCTTTACATAACAAAAGTTAATCTTGGAAGTGGGGTGGCCAACTCATCTTGATTTGCCCAGGACTCCCAGTTTTATCACTGAAAGTCCCACATTCTGAGAACCCCTCAGTCCCAGGCAAATTGGGGTGGCTGGTCACCCTACCTGAAGTTTAATGATGAGCATAATAGTGTAGTGATAATTTAAGATGTAAGTCAGGGTGGTAAGAATGGGAGCTCCTGGAAAAGTGAGTTCTCTAGTCATCTATTAACAAACCATCCAAAAGAAAGACTTAAAACAGGAGCAAGCAGTTATTTTGCTCATGAACCTGGGCATTGAATGGCTTAGCTGGGCGGTGTCTCTTGTGAGGCAGTTAGTGCCTAAAGCTGGCATCATCTCA
>NW_007726514.1:59324-61141 GCF_000696425.1 Galeopterus variegatus
AGGGTGGTAAGAATGGGAGCTCCTGGAAAAGTGAGTTCTCTAGTCATCTATTAACAAACCACCCAAAAGAGAGACTTTAAACAGGAGCAAGCAGTTATTTTGCTCATGAACCTGGGCATTTATGGCTTAGCTGGGCGGTGTCTCTTGTGAGGCAGTTAGTGCCTAAAGCTGGCATCATCTCATAGCTCACATGAGCATCGGGGCTGGGCACACTGAAAAGCTAATAGCACACACTCCCCAGGTCTCTCTTTCTCTCCACATGGTCTCCCCAAATGGACTCCTCACATGACAGTCGATGGCTCCCAGAGCGAGTCCTAAGAAAACCCGGCAGAAGTGCACAGCCTTTCCTAGTCTAGCCTGACATCATGTAGCATCGCTTCTGCTGCATTCTTGTCATGAAGGAAGTCACAAAAGCCTACCTAGGGTCAAGGGAAGTGACATGGACTGCACCTCCAGTTGGGAAGAATATCAAAGAATTAGCAGACTTGTTTTAAAACCACCATAAAAAGAGTTCCAGTCAAGATGGTGGAGTAGTCAGTTCCTGGTGTTCTCTCCCACAGAGCGACCAATTTGCAGCTATTGAGGAGCAGCAAGGGAGGACCCGAGACCTGTGCTGCAGTGGATGGGAGCCAAGTGCAGTGGGACCCCAGTTCGGGTTGCTCCCCATTGCGTAGAGAGATTTAAGAGCTTCTGGGCCCACATGCACTGAGCCTGCTGGGCCAGAGAAGACAGGCAGGGCTGGGCCTCCAGCCCAGGCTGGTCCCCACCGCTGGGAGAGACTTAACAGCCTCAGGGTTCTCACCCCCTGAACCAGCCATCCCGGAGAACACAGGTGGGGCAGGACTTCCAGCCCAGGCTAGTTTCTGCTGCTCAGAAGCACCAGTCCCTTCAGGGTCCAAGCCAGACATCAGGGTGAAACAGGTGGACTGAGATACCCCTGGCCACAATGACAAAACACCAAAGGAAAGATACCAGAAATATGAAAAATCAAGAAAGTACATCATCACCAAGGGAAAATAATAACTCTCAAGCATTAGATCCTATAGAACAGGAAGTCTTTGAAATGACAAGGAATTTAGAGTGACTATTCTAAGGAAACTAAATGAGATACAAGAAAACTCAGTTAGACAACACAATGAAATGAGAAAAAATATACAGGATCTGAAAGAAGAAATGTACAAAGAAATCAATGCCTTGAAAAAGAATGTAGCTGAGCTTGTGGAGCTGAAGGGTTCATTCAATGAAACAAAAAACACTATGGAGAGTTTGACCAGCAGACTTGAACAAGCAGAAGAGAGAATTTCTGATCTTGAAGACAGGCTGTTTGAATTAACACAGGCAGACCAGAAAAAAGAAAAAAGAATTAAAAAAAAATTGAAGAAAATCTAAAAGAGACAACTGACAACCTTAAGCACTCAAATAACCAAATCATGGGTATTCCAGAAGGGGAGGAAAAAAGAAATGGCATTGAAAACATATTCAATGAAATAATAGCAGAAAACTTCCCAGGTATAGGGAAAGTCACAGATCTCCAGATTCGGGAAACCCAAAGATCACCCAACACATTCAACCCCAAAAGGTCCTCTCCAAGACATGTGATAATCAAACCAACAAAACTCAAAGACAGAATCTTAAAAGCTGCAAGAGAGAAGCAGCAAGTCACCTATAAGGGAGCCCCGATCAGAATGACATCAGACTTTTCATCAGAAAATCTAAATGCCAGAAAAGAATGGGATGATATATTCAAAACACTAAGGTACAAAAATTGCCAGCCAAGAATTCTTTGCCCTGCAAGGCTATCCTTCTGAAATGAAAGA
>NW_007726514.1:61223-62402 GCF_000696425.1 Galeopterus variegatus
AGCAGCAAGTCACCTATAAGGGAGCCCCGATCAGAATGACATCAGACTTTTCATCAGAAAACCTAAATGCCAGAAAAGAATGGGATGATATATTCAAAACACTAAAAAAGAATGAGATGATATAATCAAAACATGAAAGGACAAAAATTGCCAGCCAAGATACTTCACCCAGCAAGGCTATCCTTCCAAAATGAAGGACAAATAGTACATTTCTCAGACAAACAAAAACTGTGGGAATTCACTACCTCATGACCAGCCCTACAAGAAATTCTCAAGGAAGTACTGGGTTTGATACCACAAAAACAACCATCATTGCCATAAATATGCAAGAAATAGCAATACCTACCAGCAAAACAAAAATGCTAACAAAAGAGAAAAAAAATAGTTTATCTATCACCCCAAGAAACCAACAAATACAGAAGACAAACAGAAAATTAGAAAGAAAGGAACAAAAGGTACTTAAGACATCTAAACAAAAATCAGTAAAATGCTAGGAGTAGATCAACGGCTTTTAATAATAACTCTAAATGTAAAGGAATTAAACTCCCCATTCAAAAGACACAGACTGACTGACTGGATTAAAAGGATGGACCCAACAATATGCTGTCTTCAAGAGACTCACTTGACCTGTAAAGCCACACATAGGCTAAGAGTGAAAGGATGGAAAAAGATACATCATGCAAAACAAATTGAAAAATGAGCTGGAGTAGCTATTCTTATATCAGATAAAATAGACTTTAAAGCATGAAAGGAGATAAAGAAGGCCACTATATAATGATAAAAGGATCTATCCATCAAGAAGTCATAACAATCATAAATATATATGCACCCAATGTCAGAGCAGCCAGATTTACAAAGCAAACACTATTAGATCTAAAGAAAGAGATAGACACTAACACCATAATAGCAGGGGACACTCTCATCATTGGACAGATCATCTAGGCAAAAAATCAACAGAGAAACACAAGATCTAAACAATACTTTAGATCAATTGGACTTGGCAGATATCTACAGAACATTCCATCCAACAGCCTCAGAATATTCATTCTTCTCATCAGCACATTGAAACATTCTCCAGGATAGACCACATGTTAGGTCACAAAGCAAGTTTCGACAAATTCAAAAAAATTGGAATTATTCCATGTATTTTTTTCTGATCACAACGGATTAAAATTAGAT
>NW_007726514.1:63264-69978 GCF_000696425.1 Galeopterus variegatus
TACAAGGCATCATTAGAGACTACTATAAACAACTACATGCCAACAAATTTGAAAATCTGGAGGAAATGGATAAATTTCTGGATGCAGACTACCAAAACTGAGCCAAGAAGATACAGAATATCTGAACAGACCAATAACAATAAAAGATATTGAAGCTGTTATCACAAGGCTCCCAACAAAGAAAAGCCCAGGACCGGACGGGTTCACTGCAGAGTTCTATCAAACCTTCAAAGAGGAACTGATATAAATTCTCTACAAACTGTTCCAAAAGAATGAAACACAGGCCATTCTCCCAAACTCATTCTATGAGGCAAACATAACCCTGATACCAAAACCAGACAAAGGTACATCAAAAATAGAAAACTACAGGCCAATATCCTTGATGAATATAGATGCAAAAATCCTCAATAAAGTATTAGCTAACAGATACAGCAACACATACAGGAAATTATACACCATGACCAAGTGGGATTCATCTCAGGGCTGCAAGGTTGGTTCAACATATGCAAATCAATAAATGTGATACAACACGTTAATAAAAGCAAAGACAAAAACCACATGATCATCTCTATTGATGCTGAAAAAGCATTTGAAAAATTCAACATCCTTTCATGATAAAGACTCTCTACAAGTTAGGCATAGATGGAAAGTATCAACATAATTAAAGACATATATGATAAGCCCACTGCCAATATCATCCTGAACAGGGAAAAGCTGAAATCTTTTCCCTTAAAAACAGGAACTAGACAACGATGCCCACTCTCACCACTCCTATTCAACATAGTGTTGGAAGTACTAACCAGAGCAGAGAAGAGAAGGAAATAAAGGGCATCCAGATTGGAAAGGATGAAGTCAAGCTGTTCCTTTCTGCGGATGATATGATCCTATATGTTGAACAGCCTAAAGCCTCTATAAAAAAACTCCTAGGGTTGATAAATGATTTCAGCAAAGTTGCAGGATACAAAATCAACACGCAAAAATCAGTATCATTTCTATACTCCAACAGTGAACATGCAGAAAAAGAAATTAAGAAAGCTAGCCCATTTACAATAGCCACCAAAATAAAATACTTAGGAATAAAGCTGACCAAGGATGTGAAAAATCTCTACAAAGAGAACTACATACTACTGTTGAGAGAAATTAAAGAGGACAAGAGAAGATGGAAAGATTTCCCATGCTCTTGGATTGGAATAATTAACGTTGTGAAAATGTCCATATAACTCAAAGTTATCTACAGATTCAATGCAATCCCCATCAAAATTCCAATGACATTTTTCTCTGAGACAGATAAAGCTATCCAGACATTTATATGGAACATCAAAAGAACACACATAGCCAAAGCAATCCTGAGCAAAAAAAATAAAGCTGGAGGCATAACACTACTTGACTTTAAACTATATTACAAAGCTATAATAACCAAAACAGCATGTTACTGGCATAAAAATAGACACACACAGATGAATGGAATAGAATAGAGAACCCAGAAATCAACCATATGCCTACAGCCATCTGATCTTTGACAAAGGCAGCAAATCTACATACTGGGGAAGAGACTGCCTTTTCAACAAATGGTGCTGGGAAAACTGGATAGTCATATGTAGGAGAATGAAACTAGACCCATACCTTTCACCATACACCATAATCAACTCAAAATGGATTAAAGAATTAAATATACATCCTGAAACAATAAAACTCCTTAAAGAAAACATAGGGGAAACACTCCAGGAAGTAGGAGTGGATACGGAATTCATGAATTGGACCCCAAAAGCACAGGAAACTAAAGGTAAAATAAACAAATGGGATTATATCAAACTAAAAAGCTTCCGCACAGCCAAAGAAAATAATCAACAGAGTAAAAAAACAACCAACAGAGTGGGAGAAAATATTTACAAAATATACACCTGACAAAAGATTAATATCCAGAATATACAAGGAACTCAAACAACTTTACAGCAAAAAACCAAATAACCCAATTTAAAAATGGGCAAAGGAGCTGAATAGGCATTTCTCAAAGGAGGATATATGAATAGCCAACAGACACATGAAAAAATGCTCAACCTCACTCAGTATCCGGGAAATGCAAATCAAAACTACTTTGAGATACCATCTCACTTCAGTTAGGATGGCTAACATCCAAAAGACTAAAAACGGTAAGTGCTGGAGAGGTTTAGGAGAAAAAGGAACTCTCATTCACTGTTGGTGGGGCTGCAAAATGGTGCAGCCTTTCTGGAAAATGATATGGAGGTTCCTCACATAATTACAGATAGATCTATCACATGACCCAGCGATTCCACTGCTGGGAATATACCCAGAGGAATGGAAATCATCATGCTGAAGGGATACCTGTACTCCAATGTTTATTGAAGTTCTATTTTCAATAGCCAAGAGCTTGAACCAGCCCAAATGTCCATCATCTGAAGAGTGGATAAGGAAACTGTGGTACATCCACACAATGGAATACTACTTTGCTATAAAAAAGAACGAAATACTACCATTCACAACAATATGGATGGACTTAGAGAAAATAATATTAAGTGAAACAAGTCAGACACAGAAAGAGAAATACCACATGTTCTCACTTATTTGTGGAAGCTAAAAATAAATAAATAAATAAATAAACACACAAACAAATAAAGGTGGGGGCAAAATTCCTTGAACTATTTAAGTCAAGTGAACAGATACGATGGAGGGGAGGAACTGGTAAAGGGGCATGAAAATCAACTGCAATGTACTTTGAGAAGTAAAATTTTAAAATTTTAAAAAAGAACCTATTGGAAGGCTTAACAAACAAGACTGTTAAAAAAAGTTTACAAAATTTAGAAACTAAGTTAATTTTAGAGGAACTTTGAGTCTAACTCAAGTTCAAATGCAAAGAAAAAATACTAATTTGAAAATAAAGTTGTATTAACATAAAAAAAATAAATAAAATAAAATAAAACCACCATAAAGAGGAAGAGACACCTCTACCCCTTTCAGCTCAGAGAGTTTGCTAGAAAGAGAAGAAAGGTAGGGAAAGCAAGTTGTCTGATACATATGCATACTACCACACCTCCCTGGACCTGTAAGATCAGAGGGGCTGGTATCAGACAGGACAAGGGTCAAGAGGAAAGCCAAGGGGACAGGACTTGTTGACACTTCTGGTTTACACTCTGGAAAAATGTCATCACATAGGGCAGCAACAGTGAATGACCACAGCAAAGTAAAACTGGGCAGCACAGTATAGGTAGGTAGCGAGAGGGCTGAGTGACCCAGAGCCTTCCCTAATTCTCAGGTGGCACAAAAGGGTCTTAGAGGTTCCTGCCTGCCTCGTGATGGTTGTGTGAAGAAGATGATGTTTCTGTTGGCAAAGATGCCACATAGCATTGATGTGGTAAACCTGAAGAATGTTAAGCTGGGAATCCCAGGAGCCTTCCAGACTTCCGGAAGGAGTAATGGCATCAGCGAAATCTGAGGAGGGGGTAAGTTTCCAGGAAAGACCTCCAAGCTGACTGAGCCCAGAGCACAAACTAAGAGTTCTAGAGGCCGGACACCTAAGCACCGCCCAATCCCATCACCTGACTAGATAAACAAGGAGCATCACCATGGAGACAGGAGGAGGTAGGGACATGTGGACCTGAGGCCTCTCTCTTCCCTGCCACCTTGAGGTCACATGAGCCTCCCAGTACCATCTTGGAGTGAAGCAGACAAAGATAAATAAAGTCTGAAAGTGCTCTAAGGAAAAGAAGACCAAGGAGGGGAACTCGAGCAACTGGGCAGGACCATTTCCTGAGCTGGGGAAGTCTAGAGAGGAAGAGGTTGGGGAGAGTACAGGTGGGATGAGAAATCATTTATGAGAAAAAAATAAGTAGATACTGAGATCAGGAACAAACAGGAATAGACCCCTTTTGACAGAGCAGTAAACAAAGGCCTCACTCAGGAGTTGACATTTAAGGTGAGACCTGAACATTCCAGACAGAGGGAACCGAGAGTGGAAAGGCAAAGGAGTCATCTGAAAGAGGTGACTATACCACTGATTGGCAGGTTTACATCCTGGTTCCTTCTTTCAGTTTCAACTTCTACGAGGAAAAGCAGGTGGGTTCTAGAGAGGAAAAGCGGAGTTTCTTTCTGCACATCCAAGTCATAGGGTTACACTTGTTACTGAGCAATATGGAAAGTGTTCCCCACTTCTCTGATGCCTCACTCCCTGCCCTGCAGCCACAGCGGCCCCTTTTAGTTCCCTCTGACTTGCCAAGACATTTCCTCACTTGTGCCACTGCACCCACCGTTCCCCCTATCTGGAATTTTCTCACCTGGCTTTTTGTACTTTTCAGATCTCACCTTAAATGTCAACTGCTGAGTGAGGTCTTCCTTTACAGCCCTATCAAAATGAGTCTCCTCTTGTTTTGTCCAGTCTCTATAGTCACTTTCTTCATTACCTTGACTCTTCACCCTACCTGTTCTCTCCCTAACCTCCTCTTCTTAACACTTCCCCATCTCAGGAAATGGTCCTACTTGCTCAAACCAACTACCTCAATCCTTCTAATCGCTCTCTCATTTGCCCTCAACTCCACATCCAGTCAAACCAGAGTCCTGCCAGTTCTGTCTCCAAAATATATCCTAAATCCATTCACTTCTCTAGCTCCCTCTGCCACCACCCTATTCTAGGCTATATCATTTCTTGCCTGGCCTGACTTCAATGGCCCCGTAGCTAACCTCCCTACTTCCACTCTTGCTTCTCTACACACCATTCCACATCATATTCAACAAAACATTTTAAAAATATAAATCAGATCCCTCAGCTCTTCTGTTTAAACCTTTGATGGCCTCAAAAGTCTTTACCTCAACTCTCAAGGACTGCAGGATCCCACCACCCCCTCCCTCCCTACTGGTCTATTTTCTGCTCTGAACCCACCTGTCACCTTCCTGCCACAGGGCCTTGGCTCTTCCTCTACCTGTGACAGTCTCCCCCAATATCTTAACACAGATGGTTCCTTCTCATCATTCAGGCCTCAGCTTAAATGTCATCTCCTTGAAAAAATCCTCCCTGAGCACCCTCCTTTCCAATCAAAAAGTTCCCCTCTTTGGTCTTCTTTTCTTTAGAGCACTTACCACTGTGATGAAATTGCCAGTTAATCCATTGACTTTTTATCATCTAGTCCACACTCCACATACACACTTATGTAAGTCCCCTGGGAACAGGTCCCAATATCCCCAGCACTCAGAACAATATCTGGCTCATAGGTGCGCAGAAAGTATTGGATGATTGAACAAATGAATGAATGAATGAACAGCCTAAAAGCCACTTATTCTCTGAAGAAGGAGCATTTTTTTTCTGGTTCTTCATTTCCTCACCTTTGAAATGAGGTTGTTGAATAAAGTGGTCTCCTGGGCTCCTTTGAGCCTAAATGTTCCGGATTCTTTCTGTAACTGCATGTGCACTCTAACAGTTGCCTCGGTAAGGGTGACTTTTCTCCATAATTACTGTAGTTTAAAGGGCTATTTCAATCTTCTCTTAAAGTATGAATTAGTGTCTGCAAAGATAGAGTAAGACTTCATTAGTTAAAAATAAAGTTAACACTCACCAATAAAGTAAGACAGGATCAAGTAAAATATAAGTCCCTCATTACAACAAACATTGGAATAAATTGCCTGTGCTCAGGGCCTATTTATATCTAGCACTTAGCCTTCATTTGGATTTAGCTCCTTTGGGATGGAGCCCACTGAGTAAATGCAGGAAAATAAAGAATCAAGACTATTAACTGCAAATGGCTTGCTGTGTTCCTACCTGGGGCAATAATCCTTATTATCAGCAGTACTTGGTTTTCAATTTCAATTCATTTTTCAGATTCTTCCTGATGAAAAAATTATCAGGGTGAAAGAAATACAACAGTATCTCAAAAAGTTAGTGGAAAAATAGAATTAAAACATAACACGAATTTTTCCATGAACTTTTTGAAGTACCCTCATATTCTTATTTTGGCAGCATTCCCAGTTAAATGACTGCAGCTTAGTACTTCCCAGCAATGGTGGTAGGGCCCAGGACTTATAAACTCTCCCCTTCCAACAAGAACTTCACTTTGAAGAATTACATAGTCCTCATGTCCATTTTTACCCTATATAAACACATGTAGCTTCAGAAGCTAATGGCATAAAAGAATAAGCTTTAGGGAAAAGTAGATTGACCAAGAAAATACTAACCAAAAAAATCTAAGATGTTCATAGAAAACTTCTTTATTTGCTTTTGTACCTTCAGAATCAAATTCATCTTTCAAGGTTCACTTTAGAAGTCACCTCCTACAAGAAATTTTTCCCCAGCCACCCAGGCAACTTTATAATCTCCTTCCTAGAAATCCCTGCTATGCTTTGTGTGGAATTATTCAATTTATTTGACTCAGAAATTAAAGGTGGTTGTTTACACGAGTGTACTTCGAAAAGTTCATGGGAAGAGTTGTATTATCTTTTAATTCTACTCCACAAACTTTCTGAAATACCTTCATATACAGATTTGGTCAAAGTCGATTCATATTATCGCTTTTATTTTCTGCTTACCCACCTTATTGTTTAAAAATCTCCTCCAGGGCCAGCCCGGTGGCGCACTGGAGAGTGCGCCGCTTGGGAGCGCGGTGGCGCTCCCGCCGAGGGTTCAGATCCCATGTGGAGACCGTTTCCCACTCAGTGGCTGAGCGCGGTGCGGGTGCAACACCGAGGGCTGCGATCCTGTTGCCGGTCCCCGTT
>NW_007726514.1:70880-71969 GCF_000696425.1 Galeopterus variegatus
AAAGGGTGGGGGGAAGAAGACAGAATAACCACAAATATTCCTTGACCTATTTAAGCCAAGTGCACAGATACGATGGGGGTGTGGGGGAGGGAAGAGGAACAGGTAAAGGGGCATGAAAATCAAGTACAATGTATTTTGAGAAGTAAAATAAAATGAAATAAAATTTTTAAAAAATGATAAACAAACTGATTCAAGGAAAAAAATAAAATTAAAAATAAAAATTTTCAGATGAATTAAAGAGTTAAATATAAAATAAATACCAGAAGAAAAGTCAGAAAAAATGTTTATGATCTACATAATAGTCAAAGGATTAGCATCTATTATATATACTAAACTCCTACAAATCAATAAAAAAATTCTAACCTAGGAGAAATGGGTAAAGGACACAAATAGGCAATTTATGAAAGAAATGACACCTAATGATGTCAATCCTAGTAACAATCAAAAGAATACAATTAAGACAGTTTTATTTTTTTGCCTATCAGATGGTAAACAGGAGATGCAGATCAGTGACAAATGTACTAAGGAATGATTGATATTGTCCAGTGTTTGAGAGGGTGTGGAGAAATGGGAAATCTAAAATACTAAGGGTATAAAATCAAGACATACTTTATAGAAGGTAATTTGTCAACAGTTATAATATAAAATGTGCATATCATTCAATACTATAAGTCCATAGTTACCAACTTCTTTTATAGAAATATATAAAAATATGTAAATATGTAAAATATGTAAATTATATTAAAATATATCCATATGTAATATATAATATATATGAATATATATACCCACACACGAATGCACAAAAATAGTATAAGAATATTGATTTACACTATTGTTTATAATAGCAAAAATCCAGAAACAACTTAAGGTCTACCAAAGAGATTAATTTAATAAAATGCAGCATATAGATAATTAAGTACTATGCTGCTGTTTAAAAATATATACCAGTGGGCCAGGACCTAAATTTGAGTCCCAGCTTCACTACTTACCAGATATGTGAAAATGACTAACTTCTCTGAGTCCTGGTTTGTTTATCTGTACAGTTCGAATGGATCCTAACAGAACCTGCCTCACAGAGTTGTAAAG
>NW_007726514.1:73114-75291 GCF_000696425.1 Galeopterus variegatus
TTTTGACACAGATCTGCTCTGATTACATATTCATAAACCACAGTGCAAAGAGTAATGCATTTGGGCATTATATTTATGTACCAAAATAAAGAACTGTTAAGTTTAGATAGCCCCAGTTATGAGAACTTCAAAAAGCCTTAATGGCATAAATTAGAAATTGTGCTCTTGTAATTAAACTGATACTTAATATCCTTTTTTTGGGGGGGGTGGTAATTATATACATTATCACATTATACACATTAAATACATATTCAGTTTTCAATCATATTATCAGGAAAAACAAAACAAAGTAGGAAGGCATCCTTTTAAATATTTTTCCATAATAAGACTAGGAAAATAAACCATTCAAAATGAGAAAACATGCTAAATAGAAATATATCAAAATGCATATATCAACACAGAGTCTGTATTTGAAGAACCATACATACCCTTCTGTTCGGAAAATCACTCGAAAGCTGTCTCCTAAGCTTTTATAACTATTTGGATCAGTGGCACATCTCTGAATCTGGAACCTAGAAACAAAAACAAACAAAACAAAATCCAAGTTAAGAATTTTGCCAAAGGTTTTTTTTTTTATTTTATTGTTTTATTTAAAGTCTTAGAAACTCAGTTTTTTGAGGTTAAAATACTGTGGTTTTTTCTATCAATTTTACTGATTTATTTGCCTTATATAATCTTTACCTTATTTTTTTAGACTTTAAGATTATAATATCTGTATTTCTCTGTACTCTAATAGAAACTATAGAAAAATCTTTTCTTCATCTTTTTCTTAGCCAGGCAGATGCATCCTGAGGCATTTATACATTTTTTCTTTTGTGAAAAGCATACAGAGATGTCATATATATGTTTTAATGTATAATTCAGAAATCTGGAGATGCATATAAGATAAGAGATAGATATAAGATATAAGATAGAGCTACTTATTTTAATTAGTGTTCCCTGGTGGTAATTAAACACAAAGGTTAAAAATACAGAGCAGCTAATATGGCCTACCTTTGATCCTGATTATGAATTTGGAATTTATTCTGTCAGACAGGAGCCTGCACTTGGAGCAAGAGTGGGGTTATTATATAGGGGCTGTTTTACTACACAGCTCACTATCACCACTTTACGATGGGACAGGGCTGGTCATCGCAGGTAGCTGAGGTTACCTGAATCTTAGCAGAAGTACAGTGCTCTGCATATAGTTGATGCTCAGTAAAAATCTGTCCCATTTTTGAAAGCTAAACTCTTTTTCTTCTTTTTGGCTATATCGTGCATCTCAGAACTCTTAACTTTCCAAATGTGGAAGATCCCAGTACAAGGGTCTTAACTTTTCATTTTGTAATTGCCCTGGGGTTTGTTTCTAGAGAGATATATGGTAAGTACTCTTATTTCTCCCACACCCCGCTTATTCTCCATTCTCTGGCTTCTCTATGCTGCCTTCTCCTTGTGGTTTACCTCTTTGTCCCAATTCTGAGTCAAGGCCCTTCTTCATTCTATGCTTCCCTTCAATTTGACCTGTTTTTTTTGTTTGTTTGTTTTGTTTTAACTTTTCAAAAACACCTCTAATGTTATCTAGTTCAAGATGCTTTTCTTAGATTGTTAGCTTTATGAAATGAACACAACCTCTATCTTTAAGAATAATGTATTTTATACTTCTAAGCCCCGGGGAATTATGCTGAAAACAAACACATCATAGAGAAGAGTGACTATATTGCTTTGATTGAGGCAGTTGGACATAGGATTGCAGTGAGTGTAAGATAAGATTAGAAAGTGAGGCTGGAATTACACTTGATATTGCAAAGTGGGAACTTGCTAAGTGTGACTGGGCAGGAGAGTGTCTGTTCAGAAATGTGGGAGTTGAGTCTTTCAGCAGTGTCCGTGGCACATACAAATCCCTAAAGAAATATTTATTGACTGTTTGGATGGATTAGAATGACGGTATGGAGCAGAGAACAATCAAGAAGGCAACACAACAGTCTGGGTGGGAGAGAATGATGCCAGCATGTGAATGGAGGCAACAGAAATATAAGGGAAGAGGCGAGTTTGCTGGGTAGGCCTTTTTGCTCTTTAAATGCTTTTTGATGATACATTCAACATTTTCTCCTTTTGATCCTCTTCACAACCTATATATTCCACAACCCTATACCTACTACTGCCAAAGTGTAAAATGTCATAGTCATCTTTTAACAATT
>NW_007726514.1:76348-77927 GCF_000696425.1 Galeopterus variegatus
GTATGTGGGATCCGAACCCTCGGCAGGAGCGCCGCTGCACTCCCAAGCGGCGCACTGTAGCTGTGCACCTGGGTCGGCCCAAGAACAAGATTTGATGGTCAGGTAGATGTACCATGTTTGGGTATCTTTGGAATATAGCATGTAAATGAGATAACTTGGTAATTTGAATACAAGCGAATTAATACTAAGCACAAAATAATACAATGGGAGAACTATATGTAGGTTTATACAACAAATAACTTTGGAACATATAGAGGGATTTCCAAAATATTACTTCCCTAGTTCAAATAAGAATCTCCATCTCTGTATTTGCATATTTGTAACTTATATTCAGTGCTGATTATGAAACATTTTCTTATGTCTAGTTGGGAAATCCAAGATTCTTCCCCAACTGTTCTTTTAGAAAATTATTTATAATAACTTTATAAAAGAGTATTACATGAGCATAGATGATATCTATAATAATCTTTCATTAAGTTCATTTACCACAGTAAATTCTTTTCTAGATGCTTTCTTCCCAAATTATTAAGTATTTTCTTAATATGTGCCATATATTAGATGCTACAGGTTTTACAAAAACTCAGGGCATTATCTCCACTCTCAAGAAGCACAAGAAAGAAATATGAGAAAAATAATTAGCGATATAAGGTAAAATATCCAATATGTCAAGTAGCACCGGCACCAGGCTGTCCAGGTGTTCATAGAGGAGCAATTACTGCTTTCTGTGGCAGGTCAGGAAGGATTTCAGGAAGGAGAAGGGATTTGAGCAGGTCCTCAAGGGATTCAGAGATGCAGAGAGGGTAAACCAGGAGGAAGCATTCCAGGTGGGAAAATGATAGAAAAAAAGGCCAGTGAGGAAAAGCTGTCCTCTCTAATGGGGAAGCAAGAAAAAAAGACCCTCCACCATAGCAGCCATCCCGTGTTTCCCTCAGGAAGACGGTACGGTGCTCTGCTTGCTGCACATGCTTGGCTGCTCAGGGCAGGTGGAGACCAAGCCAGTTAGAAGAGGGTACTCAGGACATAAAGTCAAAGGCCAATTACAGCATTTGATCTTTTTCTGCTCCTCACCCAAGCACTTCAGCTACCTCTGGATGGCCGTCTCATAGTTGTATGATCCTGGTCCTAGATGTGACTGTGAAAGGTCAGCAGATAGACCAGAGCAAGCACATCCCAGTGACTAGAAAATCAGCCCTAACCTCTGTTTTTCTGCCAGGTTTAGATACTTTGTCTATGATGTCAGCTTTGTCTATGATGTCTACACGCTTGGGTAAAACCCAGGTGGGTTTTCTGTCAGCTTACACAAACATGAATACAGAGAACAGTTACTTCATAAGTAACTAGTTTTCTAACCTGGCTATTGGAAGTTTAGGCGTAAGGCACTAGTTGCAATTTCTGTCTTTTTTCAGAATCCAACAGATAATATTTCCAATCAATTATTGATTCAGTTAATAAGAGTTATTGAACATTACTATGTATTATGTACTCCACTATTTGGGGGTTACAAAGAAATAAGATATAGCTCTGCCTTTTAGAAGCTTATAGTTAAATAAAGGAGATATGCAAATAGATCATTACCATA
>NW_007726514.1:78481-88141 GCF_000696425.1 Galeopterus variegatus
GCTCTGCCTTTTAGAAGCTTATAGTTAAATAAAGGAGATATGCAAATAGATCATTACCATATACAAGGAATAACATTTAAGAATATTGTTTTGGTGTATCAGATGCCAACCAATTGAGTCTTATAGACGCCAAATAAACATTAGTATCAGTCTTAGGGATGATCTCCTATCTATGGGCAGACTATGTCTGACAGAAAATAGTACTTTGCGGAGACACTGAAAGGAAGAGGGAAAACAAGGGAAGAATATCTTTGGGCTAAATATCTGTGACTCAATTTTATCCATCCATTTTAGAACAGGCAACAAGGACAGTCAGTGAAATCTTTGAGGAATGCTTCATTTAGAAGCTGACTGTCTGATGAGTGATGCTGTGTTAATTACAAACAGGAGCGGCCACATCAAAATAAAATTACATGGGGAGAGTTCACAAGCTGTGCTGGATGAGCAATGCGAAAAGATGGGCAGGCATGGTGAATACTGATGCCCGGGTAGAGCCTCCCCTCCATTCTTCACTATGCTGAAGCAGCTGGAGGTGCCATTAAACAGGCCAAGGCAAGTACAGTGTCTCTGCTGTGCATCTCACGTATGGCATGTCTACACTTTGCAGAGAAAGGACATGCAGTGTTTAGTTCCACTACACACAACTTCTTCTGATCACAGAGTTATCAGTCCTTCTAAGGAATCTGTTTCAATTTGATATAATTATAGTGCATTTTGGTTAATCATGTAAAACAGCAATTTCCTTCTTCCTCCCCACTATATTTCAGTAACTTAAAAGGTTTTTCTCCTGGACTGAAGCTTTACATCAGCGTTTTCCAAGCTGCATTCTGTGCTAACAAATTCTCTCTATGCTCAGGGAGACAATTTTCCAGTTACGTAATATAATTCTTTGTAAAACTATAAAGGAAAAGCCACACCAGTCTTGATTATATTTAGAAGAAAAGGTTGGACCTCTCCATTGTCCTAATAAAAGCAGCTTAGACACATCTGGAATCTCCATCTAAGTAAATTCTTTTATTAGAATGAAAACTTGCTGCCAAACTGACGAACTGGACAATGGAGTAACACTCAAGAAAAACTCAGTGCCTAATATCTGGTCAGAATCAAACACAGGGAAAAGAGTGTGGGTCAAAACCCAGGCTACATTGCAAAGGAGCCAGGGATCCAGTCTGTCACAGCATCCGCGAGCACAGGACCGCACACACTTAACAAATGGGAGGAACAGGCCCTGTCATTCACCACACCATAAATATTAAGTGAGTTACTGTGGTAACCACCAGGACAAGGAAGAGCTTTTCAACATGCACAAACAAATGCACAAGCATACTTTTTTTTTAAGTAAAAAAACATTCTCACTCACTCAAACATTTTTACCTAAATTTGCGAGAATCGTGACTGCAGCATGTCCCACTCATTTCATTGTGTGATCAGTGATATCAAATTTTAAACTAGTTTATTGTTGATTTTCAGCATAGTTAGATATGCCACTTCAGCTTGTCTGAGTACTTCTTAAGATATGGCCATAAGAAGTATATATCTATAGAAATAAAATGGCTTTGCTGCCTAAAAAGCCTTAGGACGAAGGAATTTGAAAATTTCAAAATCTCAAATTGATGCATGCCTTTATTTCCAAAGTAATTTTACATCTATCATCTTCCTCCTAAAAAATACTGATGGGGTTTATTCTGGGTAGTGGGGTCTTCAGGATATATACGTATATGTATGCATATACGAATGTACTTCAAAAAGTTCATGGAAAAATAGAAAAGATGATACGAATCTTTCCATGAACTTTTTGAAGTACCCTCATATATGCATACGTATATATAACTTATATATTCATATACTTATGCAACGGGCAGCTAATGAGCTGCAAAGTGTCAGGTTTGGATAGGTGATGGGATTTGTCCTGAAACTACACTGCATAGCACACACTCTGCTTTTTAGTCAGATCATATGATTATTTGGGGTGTTTTGGGGAAGGGAACTGATGGAGATTGGGGGGGGGGTAAAAGCCATTCCAAGCCACCCTTTTGGCACTGCCACCAATTCTAAGCAAATCAGTGAGAAACGTGAATCTTATTTCTGGCATCACCTTTAAATTATTTCTTAGTTCAGTAGTGTTCTGTGCTCTCTCCCACCTCCCCCCATTCCACCCTCCTCTTGGAAAAGTATTCACATCAATCATTTATCCTTATTGTAATTTACACTCCGATGTGCTGTCTGTCAAAACTTGTCTTCTGTTAAAGGGATTTCAGCGACCAAAGAGGAGGTAGGAAGATTTGGTTTTGTTTAGGGTGGGAATGCACTGGACTCTGTCCACCAAAGACAGCTTTAAGTGGCCCTTTTTTTCCCTTCAGTGGCATTTTATGCCACCACAATCTCTAGTCTACATAATACTTTCAACTTAGTGCCAAAGAAGGTGAGGCACTTTGGGGAACTGAGACACAGACTGGGAGCTACCAGCTATAACTCCAGTGTTACCATCAATTTATAGTGTAAACTGGTGAGATTAGTAAATTAATCCCTCTCTGTCTACTCAACAGTGAAATGGAACAGCAGACATTAGAGGATAGTTTGATTTTGGAGGGAGAGCAACACACAGACTTCATGTTTGAGTTTGTTATTCATAAGAGAGAAAGGACATTTCGTTCTGTTTTATAAAGCCCCAAATTCTGTATTTTATACGCATGGGAGTCTGCTAATAAGAGTTGTACACTGATACTAAGTGGTGATGAACCTAATGAAACTCCCTGCAGAGATCTTTGTAAACATGCTATGAACAAAGATTATTAGTAATTGCTAGAATATTACACGTGCTCCTTAATAAACACTTAAGAAGCACACTAATGAATCAGAGATTAACAGACTAAAGGTTTGCAATTACAGAACACATTAAAAGGATAGCTGTAGGAAGATTAAATAAAGATTCTAATTCACTGTAATTAGCCTATCTTACTGAAATAAGATGTTACTCTTACAAAGTATGTTTGCTTTCTTACCAGTTGATTGAGTATGGCCAAATTCAGACCAAACACGCAAAAACATGTCTGAGGTTTGGAAATTCAGTTGTACACACCTATCTCACCAACTTTGGGAAAAGGCCTTAGAAAGCAGATCTTCAGAAAAATTCTTACTATGGATGTTTGTTTCCCATACTCTGATAAATCACCTTACAAGAGAAGAAATACTATCTTTCTGCAGAAAGGATAACCACCGGGGCCTCTGCATTTATCATCGCTATATAAACACCATGTCAGATGGTGTGGAGATGAGGCTGCTGATTTTGAAGAGATTATTCCTTCAGTTTATTTCAGCAAAGTGCTTAGGGGAAAGCTTTCCTTTTAACATTTCTCTATGCCCATAGCTTTACTGTTCCAATTTTAAGTTCTTGGTGAGTGTGAATGATAATTCTTCTAAAAAGTCAGATGTAGGTATTTTGCTTTACTTCAGATTAAATTTAATAATAACCCACATAACATTGCCTTAGCATTGATATAGCTCAAGAGGCCTCTGATCATGTTGGAAAGGTGTGGTTTACAGTACTAGACAAATTTCTGTCTCAACATTTACTGAAGTCCGCATCTGTGCAAGAGGCAAGATTAAGAGTTTTGGGTACCCAAAGATGAATGACACACAGGTCTTGCCCTCTAGAATGGAACAAACAATTGGGGAGCAGGGAAATGTAAGTAACTAACCATAAAGCAAGGTAGTGTATATATGTTAAATAGAGATTCTAGGAACTTGGTTCACCTGTAATTTAAGCATTGCCTTTGCTTGCTGGGTTCATAATCTAGGTCTGGCATCAATTAACACTCTAAAATAATGCTAGCAAGTCCACCAGGGAAGTGGAGTTTGTCTCTGCCCAAGCAATGATCAGAAGCTGTACTCATACACATTTGGCTACTTATCAAATTATTCTAAAAATTCTGGGAAAGAAAGATACTTTTCCTAATTGTTGCTTAGTCATTTTCCTATGAGAGTCTCTTTATAAAAGAAATAGAAATCTATACCTGGTAAAAATTAAGATGTTCTTTGCCGGTTTAAAGTCTGTAAGTCTTTATTAGGTGTAGGTGGGCTGGGCTATGCCTTGGCTTAGTATTTATGATATTGTAAAGAAGACCAATAAATTTCTCTGTTATTATAAAACAGTTTATAATTTGAAGAAATATGTAACCTGGAGTGCTCAGTCAGTCTAGATAATTGCTACAGATAAGGTAACAACATCTTGGCAAGACCATAAAAGCAAGGAAAATCTTCTGTGCCATGTCATTTTGAACATGTTTTTTAACAGAACCTCAAAAATATTATCTCTCTGAAATATCAGATCAACCCAGATAGCCTGAATATACTTTAAGTAATTTCCTGTGATCCTAGACACATCTAATTGCAGTTCCTTTCATAAGCCAAGGAGATTTAAAGGGTGATATTCTGCTACTGTACATTTTACAATTCACACTTTAACAGTACACTTAAATATCCTATAAATGATTCATCATTTTGCCAACCACATATTTTGTTACAATAAACGTTTACTTACTTGTTCCTCATTAATGTGGTGAAATAGGTCTAGTTTTGTACATGCTACACAATTACAGGGCATATGGTGTTTCTAGTATTTAGGATCTATGTAAAATTTGACATTGCAGAATGAATGGTGATAAGCGAGTTTATTCTACCATCTGGCACACGTTCTTTCTGTTGTTTATATTACTTATGGGATAATAACTAAGTACACTGACAACATAATTCTAAAATTTATTTTAATGACAATATGCTAGTTAACAAGTCAGAGGCAAAATAATCATTAGAGATTACAACCTAAATCTAATAATGTTAAACCACAAGTAATAAAATAGGCTAATTAACATGGCTGTATAATTAAAATGCTCCAAGCATAAACTGGTCTCAATTAAACAAAAGCTTAACTAGCATGACTTTCAATCATTTTGTTTTGTAAAATACATGTCACATCATAAAACTATGCTTAATATCTGATTATAGTGCTGCCACTCTTTGAATATACACATGTGTACACATACTAATGACAACAAATGGCCTCACACCCACAAGTATCTACCTACATTCTCCCAAGTGCACTGACCTAGGCTGGCCATGACAGTGGTTAGTTAGCATGAAACAAACTTGCACGTGGGAAATGAGGGAAAGATGGATTGAAGATTGGAAATAAAACCCATTATCAAGGTTATGAGAATAAAGAGGGTTACATCAATTTTAGCAATCAAATTTACAATTACCAACAAAGCACTATGTATCTAGTTGGGATGATGTTGAATGTTCTCAACACAAAGAGGTGGCAAATGTTTGGAGCAATGCATGCAATAAGCGCCCTGATATGATCATTGCACACAGCATGAATGTATCCAAATATCATATTGTACTCCATAAATACATAGTTACCAAGGGCCAATTAAGAAAAATGAATTAAAAAGGAAAAATAAAATAAAATTACCATAGTCATGACAAGTATCCTCGTTTTCCCACATTCCCAAGATAATTACAGTTTTAAGAAACTTGACCCCCTTCTCCAAAAAAGAGTTAGCTATGCTTTTTCTCTCTCTGATCTTCCCCACCTACCCGGTGGGGTCCACGAGTTTTCTAGCATCCACCGCCTCCATCCTCACACATCACCATTCTTGTCTGCTCAACTTCAGCTCATTGTTCAGGCTGAGACCGAAGGTCTTGGTTTCCAGCGTCCGTAAAAGATTTCCAGAACAGAGAATTCAAATGTAGTCAAATCTGCCAGAGACTTCTTACTGGTCCTGGGAACTGAGCCACTTCTCAGAAGCTAATTATGCAGCAGAGAACATGAGCCAGGGTCCCAGCGAGGGGGGATGTTAAAGAACATGGAGTCTCTAATATGCTATTCCATTTTATTTTAACCAATCAAATGTGCCTATTGTATGATTTATTTAGCACTGAAAGGATGCTTTTCAATAATATCAAACAAAAAAAGATGAAAAGACTGGGTAGTTTCTTTGCATTCATAAACACAAATGCTTATGCTAGAAAGAAATTTGGGGAATGGAGATAATAAACTTGGCTAATAAGGAAGAAATATGCTTATGCTTATTATAGTTGAGGAAAAATAAGGGCAGTTTTTATTTTTACATCAAGATTTACCTCATAAGTTACCATGATTTGGATCAGTTGTTACAAGTTTTAAATGAAGATACAGTTTTCAAAAGCATTTTGTAGGTGGATAGGACCCAAAAATGACAAAAAAAATGGTAATCATATTGATTACTTATATATCATTTGCAACTTTGAGAGCATTTTTACATATATAATCTCTTCTCAGGGTGCCCCTTAGTTTCACAATTTCCTTATATTTGTAGGGTTAAAATCACTTGGAAAAGAAAAAAAGAAAAAGTATCAGCTTAGAGCTGGAAAGGCATCAGGCTAGGAAAAGCAGGTTTTCTTGGAGTCTCACAGTTGTACTATAAACCTATCTCTAGTTCAGTGAAGGACCAGTAAAATTGCTTCTGTGAAACCAAGCTTTGTCATTAGTAAAAAGTGAATTACTTGTACATCACCCAACTGACACAAAAGTTTATCTCTGGAACCCTAAAAATATCATCCCTCAATTAACTGTGCTGGGGACAGCCAGCTTTCCAAGATGCTCTGTTCCACTAATTTGCTTCCCCCATGACAAGGGTGTAGACTGTGGATGGAGACAGATCTTGTAACAAGAAAAAGGAACGGACATCTTTTTAAAAGGCTTTAGATGCAGTTTTATTTGAAAGCAAAAGACATCATGTGGCCCCTTTCAGCCCTCTCTTTATAGCCAACTGGATAGATACATTCTGGACAACAACAACAACTAAAGATCTTTCTATATTTATCTAGCATCTATTCCATGGGATTTATGTATTTCCTTGTTAAAGAGCCTATCGTGTGTCTGGGAACATTGTCACGGCCAATATCAACTAATGAGCTCTGTAACTCTCTCTCTTTCTCTCTCTCTCTCTCTCTCTCTCTGCCCCCTCCTCTCTCATCTCTCCCTCCTTGCCTCCTAAGTGCTTTTAATAATAATATTCCATTATGTCATGAAACCACACTCAAAAGAGCCCCACTGGAAAGGTGCAGTTTCATCATTATCATCAAATAACATGTTAAAAACAATTAACAATCACTTAGAACACTGGCAACAGTAGAAATGCATGAATTAATCCCACCCAGGAGTAGACTTAATTTGTCCACAGAACTTGTACAGGAATATATGCTTCACTAATTAACTTAATGCTTAAAAAAGACAACGAAAATTTTTGGCAGTATTATAGGCAGGTAGCTTGACAGGTAGCAAACACTACAAGACAGTTCAAGTCATGAAATTTTATAAAATGCTGACCTTACTCCAACTAGCAGCTTTTACATAAATGTACCTTCATTTTAAGAAATAATTACCTTTTTAAAAAAAAATCTCTGTTCTGTGAACTAAGATCTAGATAATTTGGTGTCTTGGGAAACCTAGGTTCCCTAAAATATTAAAAACTAAACGAAAGACATACATTTAAAATGGGACCCAAGTGAGAAACCTACAGTGAATACATAAGGGTTAAATCTCCTCCTTCGGACTTTTGCTGGGTGAGTTCTGGTTGTGCCCAGCGAAACTTCCCTCATTCCACTAATCTCCATGAAATCTAAGTGGGAAGATTAGACTTAAACATTTGGAGTTTCAATCTCTCCCTTCACAAGTAACACCTTACTACTGAGGGAAAAAGAGCAAAAAATGTTTCCAAACAGTGAAATTTACAGATAATTCAAGCCAGCAAACATTCATTGAGTGCCTACTCTGTACCAGGCACTGAGCTGTTAAACTACCTACCTATGATGGCACCGAGCTGTTAAACTGCCTACCTATGATGGCGACCCTCTTACAGAAGTTTGTATTCTAATTGGAAACAAACACGTAGCACTAAAACATTAGTAATAGGCAAGTTTCCCCAGATTTGTTAAATTCTTGCTTGCCTCTTTAAGAGCACACAAGGAACCCAATGTAGCACTTTCGGGGTCAATGGGAACCTTCTGAATGGGAATTACCCTCCTGTGCTGTTACACAGGGATCCCTCTGACTTAGCAAGGCTTGGGCTGGCCAGCCCCTGCACTAATGGCTTCACAGTGCTTGTCTGGGTCTTTGTTTTCCCCATATAGTTTTGTTCTATTTTCTCCATTATTACCAGGCAATGGGTTATCATGTCTTGCACATCAGCGTGTCCACCTCTAAGCCCTGCTCCTTGTTCCCCTCCCCTCCTCCCAATCTTTCTGTCCTGCATATCTCCTGTGTTCTTTAATTTACTGCTTAAAATAAGCAGTAGGCTAAGGACCAGAGAACTCAGCTTGATTGTGGCTCTTAGGGAGGGCCTGAGGGGCTATGTGATGAGTCAAGGCCGTGAACATTAGTGCCTGGCCTTTGCAACATCTATTCTGGCTGCTCAAAGACCATTTTTGCATGTGTTTTGTTTCTCAGTTCTGTGCCAGAGAGTTGAGGTTCTGAGATAAGTGGCCTCTGGCTGAGTTTGAACTTTCCCCGAGAAGGGGCTGTTCTGAGAGGAGGGAGGAGCCAGGCAGCCTCCACTTGCACCAGTATCCTCTCCCCATGGGCTCTGGTGGCCATGCTCAGGTAGAGCTCCTCAGGGTGGCTCCGTCTCTCCTGCTTGTGGGAGGACAGCCCTGCTGCTATGTGCTTCTGTCTCTTATGAATTCCTCCACATCAGGGGCTTCATAAAGTATCCGGTGGCTCCTGGAAGCTCAAATATCACTAATTTATAACTTAGGATGAGGATGAGGGTGATGGCACGAAGCCCGGCTGACGCCAGCCTTCATGATGCCTTCTGCACTCTGTTCCCCTGTTTTTTGTTTTGCTTTCGTCAATCCTGTTTGTTTCTTCAAATAAAATGCCCTTCCATGTTTTTTGTGTTCATTTCCCACTTCTACAATATGGACTCTGCGGTGTTTGTTATTTAGATTCTCATAGATGTATGTTTAGTTTGACAATTTGAGAAAAATATGAAAATATCTGTTGAAAAATGCATATATTTCCAGAATTCAAACCAAATCACTGAGGTTTCCTGTTGGCTCTGTTGCTATTGCACTATCCCTTTTGGTGGGAGAAAGAGAAAAGAAAAGAAAGACCACAAAGGATTCTGCTTCCTAGTACAAATGCTTTTGGAACTGCTAAGCCCAGTCTTACTCATGTGTGCTAGGTCAAATTCTGTCAGAAATTATGGCACAGCTGTAATTCCATACTTTGAAATCTTAAAAAAAAATCTTGATATAATTTATAGGACAGTTGGCAGGTATTCCTTATTTTTTAAAGATTCTAATGAATGTAAACAACTTTTGAAATAAAGCAAGGGAATTCCGAAATGGATATTTTCAATGGTTAAATCAGTATATTCAGGGCCGGCCCGGTGGCGCACTGCTACAGTGCGCTGCTTGGGAGTGCGGCGGCGCTCCCGCCGAGGGTTCGGATCCCACATACAGACCGGTTCCCGCTCACTGGCTGAGCGAGGGGCGGGCGCAGCACCGAGGGTTGCAATCCCGTTGCCGGTCCCGGTCCGGTGCGGGCGCGACACTGAGGGTTGCGGTCCGTTGCCAGACACGAAAAAAGACAAAAAGGGGAAAAAAAAAAAAATC
>NW_007726514.1:88873-98379 GCF_000696425.1 Galeopterus variegatus
AAAAAAAAAAATCAGTATATTCACAGCTTTAAACATGTGATGCCAAGAGAACTTTCTGCAATGAAGATTGGTTCAAATTAAGTAGTATTACTTGTGCCAGGTTGGGTTTCAGCTAACTGTCAAGAGAATTGAAAAGCTATGAAGACAACATGTTGTACATGATAACTATATACAATTTTTATTTGTCAATATAATAAGAAATGTATTTTTTAAAAATATGAAGTTTCTAAAAGCATTTTTATCACTTAAGAAAAAGTTTACCACATGTAAACAAATATACAGTTGAAGACACGACACTTTTAGATTAAAATATGATACAAAAAAACCCTTTTAATCCAAAATTTAAACCTTCTGGAAATCTGCAGGCACAAGACGATGACTTTTTTGTTTCATTGTAACACCGTATCCTAAATGAGTATGGCTTCGTCAAAGGCTTTGGTTGCTAGGACTGACATCTCAAGAGAATTCACACAAGGGGGGAGGTGGTTATTACAGAGACTGTGCATGAAAGGGAGATGGAGTGAGGTCTTCTCCTGGGAGCTGGGATGGAGATGGGGAAATCCGGTGGGGACTAAGGCACACGGGATCAGCTGCCCACTATAACCTCCTGTTCCCCGTTATGCTGGGAGACACCTACCCAGACAGATAGCACATCCCAGCTCCCCATGCATCCTGTGTAGTTCCTGTGACTAGCTCTTTTCAGTGGAATACAGGCAGAAGTAATATGTGTCACTTCCATACTGAGGCTTTTAAGAAGTGAGTGGTGCTTCTTCATTCTCTTTCCTGTTTCACCTTCAAGATATAACTTGCAAGATACATCTCACATCTGCAAGATAGAAGCAGAAGACTCCAAAGCTCTAGTGAGTGAAGAGCCACAAGATGGAAAGAGCCTGGGTTCCTAAATCACACACTGAGGAAAACCTCCTACCATCCAGGAATACCTGCATTGAACTATTATATGAGTGACTATACTATTGGGTTAAATCATTGAAATTTAGAGGTTTATTTGTTACTGCACTAGGTTTGCCTTAACAGATACAAGAATCAACGTTGCACTGTGTCTCTTCCTCTCTGTATGTTCTCTGTAAAATGGCTCCTTCTGGTCACTCCTGCTTCCTGCTTCCTCATTGCACTGACTTTGACAGACTGATGCTGGCTTTGGTGTGATAGGATACAAACGTAGTGCCCACCTCTTACTGTTTTCTGCCACCACATGTGCCAAACGTCTTTCATCTGCTCCTCCAGATCCACTCTTTATCTTTTTTTACCCTCTTCCTTGTCCTGAGAAGTGATTTGAATTGATTACATCAAAAGACTCCTATGTTACCTGACTTCCAGTTGGATTTGGTCACTGAGGAGCACCAGCCAGAGACAGGAGGGAAGGAGGAGAATGAGGTGAGGATGCTTATTCATCTGGTCCCTTCCTGTGAGGCTTCCTCAGGCTTGCTGTCTCTGTCAACAGAAGTCTACTGCTCCTCTCTTCATGGCCTTCATCTTTGACGTTTTGGTCACCTTTCCTTTGACACATGCCTTTGAGCTTAGAAGCAGTTACAGTTTGAAATCCTGCTGCTGGTAGCCCCAGGATCCTGAGTTATTCCTTGTGGTTTCCTTACTCCCTGCCCATACCTTTGTGATTAATCTGTATATAAACCCTCTTCGAATTACCCTAATTCGAGAGTGCCATCTGTTTCCTGTTGGTTCTGTCACTACAAAACCATACCACAGTTAAAATTCTCTAGGAGTTTGTCTGTGGGTTGGCTTTCTAATGCTGGTTCACTTAGCCATGTCCAGGGCATGAAGTTATGGTGCAAACACGGCCAACAAGCCCACCCCTTCAGCAGAGGCGGTAGTGGTGGCAGCTTGCTGAGAAGGAGGAAGTTTGCAGGCAGCTCAAAACATGTCTACAAATAGTACATCTTCATATTTTCTGGTAAAACCTTCCCTTCTTTTCACTCCTCTTCAGCTATGGGATTGCTGACCTCTGCAGCTGCATTTTTTTCTTGTGGATTGCTTCACCTCAGAGAGAGCTGAGTATTGCTCCTTGCAGGATTATGCATTGCAAACAGTGCAAATTCCTAGTGTAATACCATATAGAATCCAAATCTTTACACTTAAAAATAAAAATCTTTGTAAAAACAAAAAGGGAGAAAAAGTAGACATAACTACAGAATCATGTTTTTGCCATAGTATTTCTTTGGTGGTGGTGGGTGGTGGGGAATCTTTGTACCAAACTAATTCATTGGATATTCCATGCAGTATTTGTATTTAAAGAATGAATCACAATTTTCTCTTTTACATTTTGGGGGATGATTTACATTCTTTTTTCACATTTTTGGGGATCAGTCACATTCTTTTCACTGTCATTAGTTCACAGCAAAAGATGTTACATAAGCATCCAGCTGAATGAAAAATTATTACTGCATACGCCTCACCACTTTAATTCAGTGTGAAAAGTGTCTCCATGGGCCGGCCCGGTGGCGCACTGGAGAGTGTGCCGCTTAGGAGTGTGGCGGTGCTCCCGCTGAGGGTTGGGATCCTATGTGGAGACCGGTTCCCGCTCACTGGCTGAGCGCGGTGCGGGCGCAACACCGAGGGTTGTGATCCCGTTACTGGTCAGTAAAAAAGACAAAAAGGAAAAAAAAAAAGTGTCTCCTACATGGGGGGCTGGGAAGGTTCAGTAAATTGTCTAATATAAGGTGTTAAAAAGATTGTTTATGTAAATATCCAGGTACAGAATCTAAACATTCCATTTTAAGGGCTTATTTTTCTATAAATATTGTATCGTAGTATACTAGTAAGTTTTTGGTGATAACAGATGTAGCTTTTTTCTTATATGAGGAAAAGGGGAACAAGAAAGCCCTCATATTCCTCCCCTGGGAAAGGACAAAATGGTAGAAAAATACATTTTCACTCTACTTAATTTTAAAGTTGCATGTTTTATATAAGCTGCCATAAGGTTGGGATTGCAAAATACTTATCTTTCCAAATTAATATATTCTTAAGGAGTTCTACCACTTCTCTTTTCCATACATAGGAACCCACGTCATCCTCTCCTCAGTATTCCACATCATCAATTTCATGATGTGGGATATATGCAAAAGCTTAGATTTCCTAGGACTTCATGATGGGATTCAAAGTGGCAGAGGGCTTTCTGTTTTTAAAAGTCATAGGTTGATCAAATGGCTTCAGTTTCCCCTGCTCTCATCCTCCTGCCAAACCTCCCGGTACACACATGTGCATAGCTAAAATCAGAGAAACAAGTGTGCTTCGAAACCAGTCCAGCATAAAGCATTTTATTTATGCAAGTGTCTAGTAGATCGATAGAAAGTGATTTATCTTCATTTCATCATGCTTTTCCTAAACAATAGCTACATACAAAAACACCATTAAAATGGCACTAGAGTTTTGAGTAAAATCCACAAAGGCTTCAAATTACAATATGGTAGCCTCTAGCTACATGTAGTTATTAAGCAGTACAAATGTGGCTAGCGCAAATGAGAAAATGATATTTCCTTTATTTTATTTTAATTAATTTAGATTTAAATTTAAAAACTAAAGAAAGATAAACTTTTTTTTCCATTAAAATTCCATTTAACTTTAACCATTGCATTCCATGAGATGTTATATTGTGGTAAGCAGTACTGTTTACTTTTTAAAATGTGCTACTAGCAAATTTAAAATTATATATATGGCTCACATTATATTTCTATTAGAAAGCTCTGGCTTAAGAACTAATATTTAAGGCTACAATGCTAGCTTTTATGCATACAGCTGTACCAAAATATATGCAGCATTAACAGGGTGTGTGGGGAGACATCTCTAGTATATACAGTAGGTACAAGGGTTAGGGAAATATCCTGAATTTCAAAGTTCAATTCTCCTCATATAAACTTAGTGTTACCAATTGTTTAGTCCCTCATTATGTCAGTTATTTATACAAACTTAAAATAGGTTCCACAACAAGATAATTTTATTAAGCCAGTTTTAAATTTAAAAAATCAAAATGCCTCCTTTGGTGTTCGTCAATCTTCTATGCGATACATCAGTCCTTAGAATGAGGATACAGTGCCTATAAGGCCAGCAGAATGTTTTCTGAGAAATCCAAAATGGAATCTACTAAATTAAATCTCAAACCAAATTAGAACATTGAAAAGCTTCTTAAATACACAGCCTTCTTTTCCTTCAAGTTATTTGAGTCGCAGCTGATGGTATCAGTGTAGTCTGTTCCAAGTACAAAATTTGAGAAAGATCAATACATAGATATGCTCAAGTCATTCCCATGCCTGTGTCTTTGTTACTTTGATAAAAATGAAATCGAATCTTCTAAACATAAAGAATTGTCAGTATAACTTTAAAGAAAGCCAAAACCCTCACTGGATAAACAGAAATAGCCAGTTTTTGAGGACAGTGCTGGAGAGAAGCTGGAGCTGTTTATATAGAGAGAGAGTGACTTGAAAATCACCAGAGTAGAGTGAAAATTAAAAAGTGTTTTTTCTTCCAATTCAACCTAATGACTCTATAAAACAACATACATATCTTCATTATAATGAGTTATAATAATGATTTGAGATCTTCCAATATAAATTTTATGCCTCTTTGTTTTTCCATAGACAGGACAAAAGACAAAAACGGAAAAGTTTGGGTCATATGGATAATGGCAGCACTGCTATGTCTGGAATTTTCTTATAAATATCCTACTTATTTGAGGCTCACAGGCCTGGCTAAAACAGCAGGGACAATCTCATTTGCACTTTTATAGTTGTAGAGGGATTTTCAAGAGTTAAAACAATTTTCCGTAATATTCTGTATTAACTTAACGGATCTGAAGTGTGATTATTACACCTTTTCACGCTTTTCTTCAGACTGACAATTTGTAAGTAATTTCAGAAAAACAAACAAGATTATAAACTAATGCCAACAGGAAGACATTCTTGGGTACTCAAAAGAATCTATTTTGCAACAAATTTTTATTGCCTGTTTGCAGCTTTATGCCTTTTTAAGATTATTTTTTTAAACACTATAAATGACTGCTTCTACCCTTGTGAAAATCATCACTTCAAAGGAACATCTTGTGGCACTCTCATAATGACTAAACAAGTCTCAGAAAACAAAGCAGATTCCACCTCTTTTGTGATTAAACAACCAAGCACATTTTATCAGAATCAATTTTCACTGTACTAAAATAAATGCTCGTTATTTATCAGCATTTGAACAGTTTCACTTTTCTTAAAATTAGAAAAAGTACTAATTTCATTAATGTAAAACTTCCATTTAAGCTCATTAAAGTTAAATTTTCAGTCCATCCATAAAGTGCATAGCAAACTGCACCAGTCAGTAAGGATACCAAAAACAGGAGACATACACATGGAAGTTTAAAAACCAGAGGCAATGAGAAGGGAATTCAAAGTAAATACACAGCACTATTAAAATAAATTATATATACACACACACAAAATGAATAAATGCTTAAAGGAGATAGAATATACAAACCGAGTTGATGGACTGGAGAATAGATGGGGTTAAATGGAGAAAACATTTGAAACAGTTAACTTGTGATGCCCGGAAGGGCGGTTTCTGGGCAGTGAGCAAGGTGTTTCATGGGTGGATGGGAAGTTAAACCAGCACAGGAAAGGGCCTTGTTGGAGAGTTTTAAAAGGAGATATGCGTACCTCAGTACTGATAACCTTTTTCTAAGAACTAAACTTACCATTTCTAAAAGCTTAGGAGGAATGTTCTAGAAGTTCAGAAAAAAAAATAGAGTCGAAAAGAAGTAAGTACTTAAATAATAGGCAGAAATGAGAGTAAATTATCAAATAGTTGATTTCTATTTACTTAGGAAAGGGCACGATTTCCACTGAACTTGGCTCTGTGAAGAGAAAATTGTGAAAGACCAATTTGATTTTCTCTCACAGTAGAATGACAGGTTATGTCAACCAACAGGAAGCAACAGTGAAAAAGGATGTTAACATAGGCCAAGTATGAGAGAACCAAAATCTGGAATGCAAATTTGATAAGGGATTAGACAAGGTAAAGATACCTGCAAGTAAAGCTGTGCTTTGATGTGAGGTAGATAATGAAGCAGTAGTAGACTTCTAAGAAATGTGCATTTGCCAGATTAAAATAGAAAATTGGATATATTTTCTAAATTTGGGAAACTTTCGATTTCTTTTAAATATGTAGAAATAAAGAATTCTGTAAATTCTAGTCTACATCTATCTCCTACCATTGAACTTTTGCTTATTTATCTCACGACCATCTTTTAAAATGCTATGAGTAAAGGTATGGATTAATTTTGTAATTATGCAGTATAGGGTAATAATAGCAACCTAAGAATATAGTAAAAATAAGTCATCATGATGCACAAAAATAAACACAATTAGCACAGGGGAACATTAATATTCTGAACTGCAACTAGGTAAATTGCAGGATCTCTTGTACTTTGAGGAAAAAGAAGATTGAATTTCAATCCGGCAAGGTTTCATTGATTTTTCAAACCTTTTATCTTTTCTTAGGATCACGTTCTGGGATACAGTGGAAATAGAAAGGCTTTGAAGCCAGGCAGACCTGGGTTCAAATCCTAGGTAGGCCAATTACCCGCTGCATTGACTTGAACAGAAAATGTAAACCTTTCTGTTTGTCTTTATCTGGAAAAGTGATACCTACTTTGCCATTTACAGTGAGGATTAAAGAAGACAATGTGTGTAAAATGCTTGCTATGTTTATTTTTCAGTAAACACTGGCTCCCTTTCACTCCCTTCTCAATCCTAACCTTTCCTCCCTTCTCCCTTCATAAGTCTCCATACGCCTTGAAAAGAAAGATACAGGAAAAGGCTAAGAAGAAAGCCCTGTCTTGTGAAACAGGAAAAGGGACACACCCTCACTTCCTTTTACTCTTAAACCTTTGTTAAAGGTTTCGTGACTCTACAAGGAACCATTGACATGCATTTGACATTCTCATGTGTTTCCCAATTTTTCCATGTCAAATGCCAGTGAGCTGAACGAAAGAGCCTCCTTGTCAAGTGACATTAAAAAAAATTATTTTCCCATATATATTAGGGAAATCACAGCACAAACATGAGTATGATCACCAACAAATGGTAACCCTACTAATGCTTAAAAATAGTCATCCCCACCCCATCATGTCACGTTTACAACTACAAACTTGAATGGGAAATCAGACTCTGTTCTTATAGATTTGTCCAGTTTTCTTAGGTAAATAAAAATCAATTTCCTAACATACTCTATAACATCTCGATAACAATTCAGCACCTACACATAAAGAAAAAGTCAAAGATTATAAAATCACCTAGAATGTATTATTTCTAGACTGAGCAAACATAAGTCTTTGAGGATTAATTTCATGCTGAGGTTAAATTTCACTTTCACGATAGGCTAACCATTGCCTGGAGCTGCAGAGATAATGAACCTGCCAAGGGATTAGCAAGGAAACACTTGTGTTATTATAAAGCGGGTACACTTCCCTTTCTAACCAAGTTCATCCTACATGACATTAACAAATTACTCCCTCTCTCTGCCCACATTTCAGAATAATGTGAGCCAGCAAGTGACCCTGAACCAATAGGACAGGAGATAAGATCTTCTCAGTGCATGAATGGCTGTTAAAGCCGTCTGAGAGAGCTGGACCTCCTGCAGGGAAACACAAGGCATTTTATCTCCATGGGGCCCCTCCCTCCACTGCAGAAACCTTTCTTTGGTCATAAAGCCTCTGAATGGACACAATGCCAAAAGGTAGGGAAGTTTTACCACAAACATTTAGTCCATAAAAAAAGGCACTCTCCAAAAAACACAAATGACATGATTCATTTTTACAAACTCACAAGGACCATGATATCTTCTAAATAACAACTTAATAAATTAGCATTTGTTAAAATATAACATGTTCAGAGATTTTCTTAAATAGCATGCATGTTCGCAGATGTCAGATCTGTTGGCTTTTTCTCAAAGGATCAGCTTCTCCTGCTTGGGCTTAGAGTGGAGCCCCTTTGCTGTGGCATGGTCCCTGCCTCCTCCGAATGGCCCTTATCATTGTCTTTCCTCAGTTATTGTCTCCAGGGACTTCTCTTATTTTTACTGCTTGACTCAAGGCTCCCTGAGGGTGGGGAATTCATCTTGACTTACCTTTGGATTCCCTCCAGAGTCTGACCAAGTATCTTTCACAGAGTGGACAATCAGCTACTATTGTCAAAATTGAAACTATCTGGTCTCTATAATTGACCATATCCTGATTCCATTGTACAATGTTTGGAGCAAAGACAATCTAACGATATGGAGAATGCATGGCTCCTGTTATCTAGGAAGTTATAACTCAGTTAAGTATAAATTAGGAGTGTTCTTGTTAAGAAGCTGTTCTGTTATTGAATGGACCAACTGCTGCCAAAGTGAGAGCTGCCACTTCTGTAACTTGCTAATGAGCAGCAGGTGGAGAAAATGTTGTATATTTAGGACATCACTGGCATTTGCTGCAACCCAGGTTGGTTCAAACCATAAATCTTATAGGAAAGCACAATATAGTTTTCTTATGATGTATTAGTGCACCTCTGTTAAAAATTGTTTTGTGGGCCGGCCCGGTGGCACACTCGGTAGAGTGTGGCACTTGGGAGATTAGTCAACATTTCTGTTCCTGGTAACCTGAAACAATGACACTTATTTTTAGATTTATTAAGTGTGAAGTCTTACTCATTTCTTAGTAGTCACCAGAAAAAACACATCTTTCCCTCTTAATAAGGATTTTAGTTGGTTATGTACATTATACCAGTACATCTATTAGCCNGCGACACCGAGGGTTGCGATCCCGTTGCCGGTCACGAAAAAAGACAAAAAGAAAAAAAAAATTGTTTTGTGAAGAGTTGGGCTTATACTGATGTCTTTGCATTTCACATATATTCTCAGACTGATAGAGACTATAGCTCTCAAACACAGACGTTTTGAGCTAACGTGGAAGCATTACATAATGAGGGTGGAGAGATCCAAGCTTTGACACCTGGGCTCTGTAGCACTGAAGCACTATGAGCCCAAGTCTGAGAAGACATTTTCAGTGGAACAGCGGACGTGGTGTCAGGGCACCTAGGTAAGGAAATGAGCGGGTGGCAGAGAAAACGAATGCAGGCAGTAAATGCAGTACAGGTATTCTTCATCAAAAAGTTTGATAGTTTAGAAAAGGAGAGGCACGATAGTAACAAGAGGAATTAATAGGAAGTTTTTGTTTTTGTCTTAAAGGATACAGGAGACAAGAATATTTGTAGTGAGAGGGGAAAATCAGGTCAGAAGGAAAACTAAAGAAATAAAAGAAAGAAGAGATAAAGTAAGTCCTAGAGGAGTAGGATCAGGAGGGACTAATCTTAGAAAAGAGACACGATACTTCCTCTTCAGAGACAAGAATAAAGAAAAGGAATGCAGATGTGAGCCAGAGTAGAGGTATTCTGAAGGAAATCATGTCAGACGTCCCCAGTTTCCTAGTACAGAGGAAGTCAAGTTCATCTGCAGAG
>NW_007726514.1:98963-99287 GCF_000696425.1 Galeopterus variegatus
TAAGTCCTAGAGGAGTAGGATCAGGAGGGACTAATCTTAGAAAAGAGACACGATACTTCCTCTTCAGAGACAAGAATAAAGAAAAGGAATGCAGATGTGAGCCAGAGTAGAGGTATTCTGAAGGAAATCATGTCAGACGTCCCCAGTTTCCTAGTACAGAGGAAGTCAAGTTCATCTGCAGAGTGAAGGGCAGGGGCGCAGCTGGAAGTGTGTGGGGTGGGAGGAAGCCTAGAGAATCTGCTGTGGGGAGTGAAGGGAGACTCACAAAGAAATTAGGTAGAGTTTTTGCCAAGTTGCAGTGGGGCTGGAGAACATGGAGCTGGG
>NW_007726514.1:99412-114917 GCF_000696425.1 Galeopterus variegatus
GTGACTGAAATGGCTGATTACGGGTGTCCAGATTGACAGCCAAGTGCAGTCAGAAGGGAGTGGAGGACTAGGAGAATAAGGAGGAATTGAAGAGGAGGTGCAGCCACGCAAAAGAGGGAAGCAGTGGAAGACCCAGAAGAGGAGGAATGCCACTTTTGACATGAGGCTACTGAGTCTCCAATCACTACCCTGGCAATGGACGGCATGGATAGGAAGGCCAGGGCTGGTGCAGGAACTATGAGACAAGATGTTAGACGGTAGGTAACACTGAGGTTGAAAGCCTGAGGATGCCATTGGGGAACAGGCTCTGGAGCCCTCGAGGGTTGTGGAGCCATATCTAGCCAGTGATGTGGGGTAAACAGGGCTGACCTAGCCTGCCGTCAGAGAACACGAGGTGGCAGTGGACACCTGGGCTCTGCAGTTTGTTGGGTTCTCTCAGCTCCAGTGACTTCTGTCTCCACAATACAGTCCTACAACTCACCCACATAGCTAAATCTTGAGTTCGTCACACTGGAAGACTTTCCACTCCCATGATCTCAAACTCTGACTTGTTGCTGTCTTGTTCCTTCAATTTTCCTCATGAATGAATGCTTCAGTCCTGTGACCCAGTGTCCATTTCTATCTCCACATCCAGTCCCAGGGCAGCAGGGCTCCAGGGCTACATTCACAATGAGCACCAGGAACCAGGTCACCACCCAGAGTCTATGGGAGAGATTACAGCTACAGGTTTGCTACAGCTTTCTCTATGGAAGGCTGACGTGGTCAAGTGATTTTATGCTCGTGGTCCTTGAATCTGGCAGCAGAAACACTCAGGTCAATCACGAGGGGAACTAAGTCAGATTCAGGAAGTGGCATGTGAGGAAATGGGAGTGGCCAGAGGTGAGCAAAGTGCCCCAGCTGGCAGGGCCCTCACCCAGTTCTCCTATGGGTGAGGATGTCGGCTTGCTGGTATCTTCAGCTGGAGAACAGAGGAGCCCAGATGTAAAGGTTTTCCACCTTCTTCTGGAAGACTGAAATAAGTGCAAATTATAAAAGAGCTGCAGTACAGTACCACAGTACCTTCTCAAACGCCAGCACTGGCAGCTGCACAGCTGTGTTGGGGTCTTTGGGGTCTTTAGGAAACACACTGGGACACACTGCACATGCTCCTCCTTTGGGTGGCCACCTAGCTTCTACCAAGATTGTGTATCTTTGCTAAACAAATCAGGACTGTGATACAGACATACAGAGTGTGACTGCATGATCTCTTCCTGTCAAGCTACAGCCTACTTGAGGTAATATGGCTGGGGAGAGCAGAACAGGATGCGATAACATGAGTCTGGCCCCCAGAAAGATGGCCTTTTCTACAGAAAATCAATTTTAGAGATGGGAAAAAGTAAATTTCAGGGAGGCTGAAAGATGGGAAAAGATCATTGATAGAAGCAATTTATATTGCTTTGCCTGAAATTCTAGGATACAATATTGGGGAGATATTATTTGGCACGTTAGTCAACATTTCTGTTCCTGGTAACCTGAAACAATGACACCACTTATTTTTAGATTTATTAAGTGTGAAGTCTTACTCATTTCTTAGTAGTCACCAGAAAAAACACACCTTTCCCTCTTAATAAGGATTTTAGTTGGTTATGTACATTATACCAGTACATCTATTAGCCTCTTAATGGAAATTTCAAGTTGTTACAAGGTTAGTATCATTACCTTGATCAACACTCTACTTGATATGGAGCGTGCATTCTATAACCTGCCAAAAAGCATTCCGCTGAATGAAGTTCTTTAATCTACATAATTACTATATATACTATATTTACTGTATTTTTATTTGATGTTTCTTTTAAAGGAGTCACTGAAAGTTTATCCAAGATTACTTACAATTATTTACCATTTTCCATATGAAGGTTATTAAACCTTAATTAAAGCACATTTACAGTCAACCATGAGAGGCTCTCATTCAAGTATATTGACAAATTGAGTTACAAATCTTCATAGTATTAACATGCTTAACTCCTCTCTCAAACCAAATTTCAGGAACAAACATCATTTGCATTTGCATATACTAGGAGGAATTTAATAAACTTTCATTTAGGATCTACTATGAGGTGGGTATTGTTCCTGGGGAACACAGAACTACGAACACAAAGAACCAGTTTCATTTAAATAGTGGACTTTATTTTGGCTGGTAAATCATCTCCATAGCTTAAAAACTGGCCAAAGGGGACTAAATTAACTTTTCAATAGTTCAATTTAGTAAAAGGCCATACTATAACACTAAATGACACACTTTTGCTCTAAAAAGTTAATTTGACATAACTGAAATGAATTCCCCCATCTGCCATGAAATCCAGTCAAATGGTAACAAATACAACTGGGAGAAAAGGTGCCAATTTAGAAGGAGAAGTGTACTCTGGGAGTCAGAGGGATCTAGTTTACTTCTGGGAGATGGTCAAAAGCTGATGACAAATGGACTGTGACCTGAGGGGAAAGAGATAATTCAAGTCCTAAATTTTTCCACAGCAGCAGCACAGAGGTAGCCTTCCAGAAGGAAACAGGGGCTCATAGAACTAACCCAGGAGAACATTCCTTGATAGGCTTCATTGACTCATCTTGGAGTAGAACTGAACTTATAGTCAAGAATAAAAGCAAGGGGTTTTTGTTCGTTTGCCTGCTTTTAAAGAACACATTATTATTATTATTATTATTATTATTATTATTATTATTATTATTATTATTATTATTATTATCATCATCATCAAATTCCTATCAAAGAAGTCATTGGGGAAAACCCATGACAGTCAAGTCTTCAGTGTTATTAGAGGGAAGAGACTTTTCCAGTGGAAAACAAAAAGAAGAGTTTAGACCAACCACAGATGTATTTATTTGTCTTCATCTTTTGAAATGAGATTGTTTCTGAAGCAAAATAACTGTTACATAATTCCTACTTGGAATCTTCTTTTATCTACCAAACATTTCAGTGTTCTCACTGAAATATTTAAAAAACAAAACAAAACAAAGATCAGTTTTCCAAGTGGGTAACCTGAGCAAATTCCTTACTAGCCTTTCTAGTGAAGCAAGAGTATCAGTTTGTTTTGGACAACTTTACTCATATAAACTTTCTTATATATTGTCTTTCCAATGGCTTGATAACATTGAATTCTTCAGACTAGGCTTCAAACAACCAAATGTTGCTATCTAAAAGTTTTTCTATTTAGTATTATAAAATAGAATTATGTAACACACACGTTTCTCAAAGATTTTATAAATTTCAATAAGCTGTGACTTCCAGGAAAACTGTAGATGAATAATTTTTCAATGGATTTGCTAGCCGATGAGCCAGGGGAAGGGTGGAAGAAGGAAAAACAACTGGGATAGCATGCAAAAGAGCAGCAGCTTTGACATTAGCATTCTTGGGTTTAAATGCTAGTTACGCCACTTAGCTGCATAACTGAGGACAGCAATTACCTGCTCTGCCACTTAGCTGCATAACTGAGGACAGCAATTACCTGCTCTGAGTTTAAAAATAAAGAGTATGGGAAGAGATGGACTCAGCCTAAACGCCCATCAACAGATGAATGGAGAAAAAAAAAAATGGAATACTATTCAGCTCTGAAAAGAAATGATATCCTATCATTTGCAGCAGCATGGATAGAATTGGAAACCATCACGTTAAGGGAAGTAATTTAGCCTGAGAACCACATAATCTCACTCATATGTTCACATGTGGATTCTAAAAAAAAGGGGGGGGGGGTTCTTATAGAAGTAGAAAGTAGAATACTCATTACCAGAGGCTGGGAGTGGGGTGGGGTGGGTGTTGGGAGAAGGGATGAACTAACGGGTACACAGCTATGCTGTCTACCCGAAGTGAATCATTGTGCAGTATGTGCATGTATTGAAACAACACACTGTACCCCACAAATATGTACAAGTAAATTTTTAAAAATAAGGCAAAAAAAAGGAGAACAGTAAGACAAAATGAAAGTATATATGGCTATGTCTGATATAAAGCGGGCACTAAATAAATGTTAATTATTTTCCTTTTAGAAACTTTGAGTAAATAAAATTTCCGTTTCCTTTTCTCCTTTTATAAAGAATCAACACAGTTAGCTCTGAGTTTCTTGAAGTAAAATCAAAGTATCAACGTGCCCTTAGTTTGTCATATGCAGTTCATAAGGACTTCAAGATAACAGCTGTCTCTCTCATGAAGACACTACCCTTCTTTAAAAAATCTATCTGGTATGTTCTAACTGGAAAATACACATAGCTAAACCCAAAAAGCATAATTAAGGTCTCAATTAACCCAGTAGAAACATCACTAGGGCTTTCAATTCTATAAGAATTACTTATAACTTTTATTACATCTCTTCTATCCACTCTTTGGAGTTCTGCCTCAAAAAGACAAAGCCCTCCAGAATTCACAACTCTCTTGCTTGGAGGAAAGCCTGCATTAGTCTGCCCAGCTGGAAACTCAGAATCATACTCTATTTTTCTTTCCTTTCCTTCCATTTCTATCATCGTTCCCCATCAATTTTTCTTTCACACATCTTTCGGATTTGCCGTTTCCTCTTCACTTCCACTGATTTCCTAACACAAAGTCTATACTATTTTACAACTGTACTCATTTATTAACTCTAGTCTCTTTACTTACTTCTATTTGCTGCTAACAATCTTCCTAAAATACTGCTTTCCCCTATTAATACTCTGCCCAAGGATCTACAATGGCTCCCTATTGCCTAGCCCTTCAGAACCAACAAGTGTCATGGGTTCAATATCCTTCCCATTCCATCTATCATTTTAGTTTCTGCTCTTTTCCAAACCAAACTCTGGGTAAGCGAGGCCAAGACACTCACCCTCAGACTACCTTGCTCTTTTCTTCCTCTGCGCTTTACTTGTGTTATTTTTTCCCCTTGGAAAATTCTCTTACCAAAACTCTTGTCTAAATCTTATGCAAAGCCAGAAGGCTTGCCTGAGGATTTTAGCTCCTTCTTTTCTTCAAGTTCCATTTAGATCAGCACCAAATTCTCTTCTAATTTTGCCACATATTTTGCCTCCTTAAATAAATTGCAAGCTCCCTTGCAGGAGGTAGTATAGGAGACCCGCCATATTTTTTATGCATTCCCCCCAGCCTAGAGTCTGTACTCAGTGAGCATCTGACTCAGTAATATACTAACAGATGTTGGCACACAGGTTACTAGTTGCCTTTCCAGTGTTCTTTCTCTTCTTCTTCCAAATGATTTCTCTCATTTTATTTGGGGCAACATCATGCCCAAGGAAAAGACTACACTCCTCAGCCTTCTTTGCAATTTGGTGAGGTCCTGAAAGAAATCATTAGATGAGGTTCCCAAGAGACTATTTTAAAGGTAGTTGGCTCCGCTGGGAGGCATGGTCTTTCACCCCTCTTGCCTTCTTTCTACTTCCTGCCTGGAAGCTGGATGCATGGGTGAAGTTCTGGCAGCCATTTTGCACCATGAAGTGACTGAAAAAGGAAGAAGGCCACAAAGGACAGAGTAACCATAAGACTGAAGGAGCTTGGGTCTCAAATGACATTGTCGAACTAAATTCCTGGTTTACTTGGGGGGATCCCTACTATTTGCAGGCAAATACAATTTCTAACTTATATTCATGCCGATAAAGAAGGAGGCTTGGATGTAAGGTGCCATAAGGGAAGTGAAAATCATAACGTTTACTTGGGGGGATCCCTACTATTTGCAGGCAAATACAATTTCTAACTTATATTCATGCCAATAAAGAAGGAGGCTTGGATGTAAGGTGCCATAAGGGAAGTGAAAATCATAACCTTTGGTACAGGCAGGAAAGGGATAAAGTAGGAAAGGTCTGGGAACTGGGTAAAGAGCTCCCACATGGCACTCCCACCCTGGTGCCACAGAAGTAGAAACATGGACTGGGGGAGGTAGGCAGATGTGGGGCTAGGGGACAGACACACCAAAATTCATTATTCTCAGTCTTCCCAGAGGGGCCAACCCTTGGAGATCAAGAGGGAAGAAATTGCCAGGGGACATGTTTGACACCATACAGTTTGGAGCCTGACTAATACTATACAGAAATCCTTAGTAAAGAAATTCACAATCAAGTAAAGATATTCACAATAGCTGTCAATTCAGTACGAGCATCCTCCTCAGGTAGGATATGTGTAACCGAAACTCCACCGCTGGGCTGACCTAAGGAAGGTGAAACTTATCAGGACTTTACCACTAATACTGCTAGCAGTAGCAGCTACTGCTCATCGAGCTAGTCAGTGTACTATCCACTCCACCTCAAGTAGCCCTGCAAGGTAAACAGTATAAATCTCATCTATAAAACTCATCTAGAGTCACCAGTTTTTAACACTTTGCCACACATGTTTTTCTACCTTTCTCTCACTCCATATATATCTGTGTGTGCATGTGCATCAACAGAGATCTATAACATAAGACTCCTTTGCAGAATCCCTTATTAAATTAAAGACATACACTTCATCCCTTAGTACTTCAGCATGTATCTCCTAAGAACAAGGACATTCTTCAACATAACAAAATGCCATAATTTCATTCATGAAATTTATCATTCGTACAATAATATTATCTAATATATGGTCAATTTCAAATTTCCCCAACTGTCTCTATAACATCCTTTGTAGTTTGTTTGTTTCTTGCATCCAGTGCCACTATTGCATTCAATTGTCATGTCTCTTTAAATCTCTTAATCTAAGAGACACCCCCAATCTCTTTTTGTCTTTCAAGGCACTGACCTTTTTGAAGAATACAGATCAGTTGTTGGTGAAATATCCTACAATTTGAATTTGACTGATTGGTTCCTTACCATTTTTTCAGATTAAAGGCAAACACTTTTAATAAAAATACTACATAGGTGCTGTGTCCTTTTCAGAGACCCATTGAGAGGCACACAATGTCAGCCTGTCCCATTTTAGGTGGGCAGAGATACAGATTTTAATGCTATACAATACTAAAGCCAGCTATTTCAAAGGCATCTAATTTATTAGCATGCTAATCCAGCATTAATCAGGTTAGTAACAACTTACTCAGCATCCATTTTTTGTGACACCTTAAGAACACATCCTTCTTAATTTGCAGCTCCCCTTCAATTAGAGAAATTACAGTGAAATTGTCTGACAATTTGCTCTTGCTCCTGATAACATGCTGGCACAGCTCACTCACGGTTCCCTTCCAGGTGACCTTGCTAGAAGCTGGGTGCCAGCAATGCCAGTAGCACACAAGGGGAGAATGCAGCAAAGCAGATCACATAAAACTGTGTTACCCAAAGAAGGTGTGAGGAAGAGACAAAGACAATTCTGAAATATGATCCCTAGGCACTCAGTCATTTCCATTTTATTTTACCTAATGAGGCAGGAGTTAAAATGTTGACCTGATCAGAGTCAGCTGGAAGCCTTAGAGGAACGGGACCCCCACTGCCCTCCTGTCCCGACACCCTTTGTTACCTCCAAGTGAGCTGAGACCAGGCTGTGAACCATGTAAATAGAAGGCTTCCAGGTTAATGAAAAGCTTCAGCACCACCTGAAAATCTGGACAGAGGGTCATGCCGTCTCCTAATGCAAAGAAACTTCATGCAGCTCAGTAATAAAGTTTAATGAATGCTGGTCATTTTGAATCATGAGCCTGAGAGACTGGCCGAGGGCTAATAGTTTCCTTACAGAATCTCTCCTTTAGCTGAGGCACAGCAAGAACTCTCAAGCTGCATGGGAAGCCAGAGTTGTACATGAAATGTAATATTCCATATGCCCAAATCCAAGGGGAAGTTTTTGAAAAGGGCAGTAAACATTTCTCACAAGCTGATGTTTTTATTAGGTGGTGGCATGCTTTGTGCTACATTTCATTAATTATCTGCAAAAGGAACTTTCTTTCAACGCCATGTCAGATCTGACCTATTGCAGTCATGTAATCATGCCAGGATGCAAGTAGCTTCTCCGTTTTTCTAGATTCAAAAGCACGTGAGGCTGGCTAACAATTTAACTAAAACTGACCCTGGAAGAAATCACATCTCCCAGAGAATTAAGCATAGATTTGTTTTATGTTAAATTTAAAATATGACTATTCTAATTGCTTTGAATAGAAATATAGAAATGAATGAGTTTCTGAAAAAAAGCATTATTTTCAGAGTACATAAAAAAATGAATGAAACACATAAATACCATATGCTATTTTCATGCAGATGAATGCACACTTCATATCCTTGAGATTCATTTTAAAATATATTAGAAATTATATGTCAGTAACCTAGTATATGTACTTAGATATGCCACAAGCGAAATCATACTCTAAAAAAGTTCTTGCTTACACACAGCAGAAGTCTAAAATGTGCCAAGCCATGTACGAGGCACTAGAATGCTCAGGAATGCAGAAAACTTTTCCACATTTAAAAAAGCCTCAAATTGAACTATTTCAAATGAAATTTCTTTAGAAGGATATGATCTAATGGATGGCCAAATTATCATATTTGCCTCAAACTTCTCTTTAAACAAATAGGATTTGCTATAGGCTTCCCCCTATTCTTGTAAAACAATTAGCTGGGATTTTAGACATTCTCTTGACAGCAAGTCTGGGAATTCAATGTAAATATGGATTTGAAGATTTATGGGGCGGGATATTGTGATCGCACAGCGGCGCTTCTCCAGTTTTCCAGAGATCATAATTCCTGCCTCTGTTTATTATTCAGTTTATGGTTGGAGTATAACAGATGATTCATTTTTAATGCGATAAATGTTTAGGGGTTTGTTTGAGGGAAATAAAAGTTTATAGTTCAGCACTGGACATGGATAGTAAACTGAAGTGTAAGGCAATATATTTCTAAAACATGGTGATTAGGATATTTATTTGCTCCTTTATACCCAGGACTCCAGTGAAGAGTGACTGATAGTGTTTACATTTAAATCCCCAAACCACATTACTCTGCCTTGCAGCTTAGTGAACTTTGTAGAAAGAATTAATTTTCTCAAAAAATTAAAACTGCTACTTTCTACTCGTGAAAAGGAATTTATAATTCCTTATATGAAGACAGCACTTACTAACTCTATACAAAGCATCAGAGAGCAAGCTGTGATCGAAAGAAAGTATCCCTGACCTGTAAGGACGTACAGTGTGTGAAAAAAAAAAAAATGCCTAGAAACACATAATAGTGTTCATTATTCAGATTAACTCTGCGGTAAACCAGACTTTTGTTTAATTCATGTGTCCATCCATCGATTCACTCATCAAAAGTTTATTGAGCACATACTAAATGTCAGACACAGGTCTGGTGATACAGAAGTGAACGAGACAAAGTCTGTGGCCCCACTGAGTTTACATTCTAGGGAGGGAGATGAACAATAAACAAACAGGCAAATACAGCTATACAGGTCCTAAGCCCTTTCCACAATTTACAAATCTAAGTGCCCTCAAAATCTCCAAACCATGATTTTCCCCTCAGTTTGTGGCAAACTCATTTGATGACAAAAACTTACCTGAACAGAGGTGAGGCTATTTGTAGTCTTCATTCCATTTAATGTGAATGTTTAGATGTCTAGCTGCAGAATTATAGTGTTTGATTACGGGGTGCTGCCTCAGACCCAGTTTGGGTGTTTTGTAATATACATGATAAGTAAGTGCACCACGTTACTTTTATAAAATACAAAAATTTCTAAATTCTAAAACATATCTGTCCCCAAGAGTTTTGGTTAAGGAATTTAGATCTGTGCAGCATAATGTCAGGTGGTGAATGAACAGATACACGGATGAATAAACAAATGTTCAGAATTAGTTTTTCCAGGTGAAACTGATCATTCTATTAAAATACTCAGTCATCAGTAGATTTATATATTTTTTCAATGTCTGAAATCTAAAATGAGTTTATTTGGTAGTTACTGGCCCAAGCAGCCATTGGTTCATTTATTAGCACCAATTTTGTCTACTGCAGAGGCTAAAATGAATGTTTTCGTCTCTGCTGTTGCATGAATGAATGTTTTAGTCCCCTACAGTCCAGTAGGGAAAACAGACATGAAAATAGAAGAATGTCACACACTGTGATAAATGCCACAATCACCTGATTCTGCCTGGGAGAACTGGGCAGAGAAGGTGACATTTGAGGAGCGTTGAAATATGAGGAGGTGTTTGCCAGGCAGAGAAGGTGAAAGAGGACCCTCCAGGAGATGGATTTCTATGTTCAAAGGCCCCAAAATTTGAGGAGGGCACAGCATGTTTGGAGAAGAGGTGGGAAGGTCACTGTGGCGAGAGCAGAGGGTCATGGGGGTAGACAGCTATGAGGTGGAAAAGGCTGGAGAAGGTCTGTCTACAGCCTTTCAAAGGAACTTGGACTTTTTTATAGGATATTTCTCGGCACAGAAGTAAGTGGACACTTCGCTTTTTGCTTTGTTTCATTTATTGTTTCAGGAAGATAACTCTAGAAGCAGTGTGAAAGTTAGGTTTGAATAGGAACCAACAGTGGAAGGCAGGCCCTAGGGAACAGGTGATGAAGCCTCTACAGAGGCAAGGGCAGTGGGGGTGGGAAGGCAAGTCGAGGAGACACAAAATGCATGGTGTCCAGTGGATGTGTGCAGTGAGGGACAGGGAAGAGTCAGGGTGTCTAACCTGGAAGACCAGGTGGAGAAAGACACCATGAACTGAGACAATCATAAGGAGCTGCTAAATATTATTCATCAACCTCCAGATGTTCTCCTTTGTAAGTTACCCCCTGAATTCAAGGTCAATGATATTCTGTTTTACACAACTGTGGACCCTATTCATAAGGCGCAATAAGATTAAAATTTTTTTTCTTGTACTTAGGGACTTTCCGATGGGACAAGCCAAAGAATTATACATTAAGTATATTCCCCATACTGTCAAGGCCCAGATTTGTTTCCAGTGTCATAAATCATCATAATTAACAACCTTTCAACTGAATGGATCCCAAAGCACTTTCCAAATTATGCAACTTTGGAGGTGAATTGCCTCAGCTGTCCAACAGCTGTCAGCAGCACTCTGCCACGGGGACAGAAAAAGAGGGAGGATGCGGAATCTCTATGCAACTCCTCGCAACATTTAGGTTTGTGGAATGCAATTCTCCCAAATGGAACTTAGCCCAGAACAGGGTCTCATCTACTCTTGTTAGAAATGCAGTAAAGCCATAAAGCCATTCTTATCCCTAAATGGTCAACAGATTTCTCTTTCATACAAAAGAGATCTGTGAATGGAATCAATACCAGTCCTGTGCCTAGGAAAATCAGTGATACACTTCAAATTACACTTCTTATTTTGGTAACAGCTTCCTTAATAGTTGATCTGGGGATGGTGGTTTCAGGCAGAACCTCATTTCTTTTTCACATATGAAGAGGTTTAAAAACTGTGGAACTGAATTGAGTCTGTCTGGAATCTTGTGAATCTCGTGCTAAAATCCACTCTGTTTGGGGGTCTAAGTTTGGGTTTTTGAGGGGTCATTTTTGTCATCTGGTAAATTTCTGACTTTTTATCTCTCTCCCTGTTAGTACAGGCCCAGATGATTCACAATAAACCCTCCAGAATATTCTCTTAATTCTGTGTTTCCCAACAAAGGAGTGCAGGGGATTTGCAAAATCATAAAATCAACATGGTCAATATTCTTGGAGTTTCTATTGCATTCAGAGATTTGGGATAAATACAAAAATTGAGATCTTATAAAGTATAATGTAACATTAAAATAAGTTTAAAGAATAAAATATAGGAATTTGAGTTTGCTGTGGACTTCTTGGGGTACATCCCTAAATAGCACTCCTTTCATTTTTCCCTGTCCCCATCTGCCCATCTGTATTTGTTCCCCTTTCATTTGATATGGAGAGGACTTTGCAGAATAATTTCATGAAACATCGCCATAATAAGTAGTTTTATTTCTAAAGCATAGCTCTTTTGGACATCAGGGAAATGAATTACATGTTTGTGAAATGACACCCTAATTCAATAAATCTGATTTTAATGAAATAACAGTGATGAAAAGGGCTTGTATGTTTATGATTCATAATAAGCAAAAACTATCATTATTATTCTGAGAAAAATTCAGAATAATTTAACTCCAGTTAAATTATTTTACCAACACCATTCTAAAAAGAGAAGTAAAAACTGGTTCCTTTCACATCAGTTCAATGAAATAAAAATTTCTGGATTGCCTATCATGTACAAAACACTCAGCTAACAACTCTATGTGATATAAAGTGCCATAAGATAGAAATGGCATTTCTTTGGGCTGTGCTAATATTTGGGACAGTCTACGTAGATGTCTGACGGACCTTGAAAATCAATCATCAGAGCTCTCTTCCTGCTAAAACTCATGCCAGAACTGTAATAAACTCATAGGATCTGTTATCTTGTTCAGATAGTTTTTCAGAATCAAGGACTCAGACTTTTTTAAAATTAAATTTATTTTACTTACTTCCAGTTACTTAATTAATTAACCCACCCCTTAGTTCTTTTTGTTCTCCAGCTGTGCCAATCTCTGAGGATGAAGTGAACAAGGTACAGCTGCTAGAGTCACAGGTAAATGAATAGGTAGTTGGCAATACTGTGACAAGGGAAAATGGAAGGGAGGGGATACTAGGAAGCCATGTGTGAAGGAAGACCTGAAGCATGAGGAATTAGCCAGGAGAAGTGGGAAGGAGCAAGGTGGAGAGGGAAGAGCTTTCCAGGCAGAGGAACCAGCATGGGCAAACCAGAGAGTGGAGTTTGGGGTACAGGTTTCGGGAAGACAGAGTGAAGGAGAAGAGGAGGAAAACACACAGAGGCGCCAGATGGTGACAGCCCTATGAGCAGGGCCGAGGAGCCTGAACTTGATCCAAAAGACCATATCCTGACTCCCTGACTGAGAAAAACATACTCATGTATTCTTCCTATCATACTTGAAATAATTGCTACCAATGACCGACTCTGCCAAAAATTGCACGGCACTTTACATATATGATACAACCATTCCATGAGGTGGATATCACCACCTCCATTTTACAGATTAGAAAACTGGAGATGAATCAAGTCACAGTGTTAATAGGCGGTAGAGCCAGGATTCAAACCCAGGCCTGTCTTGCTCTAAAACTAAAATTCTTGCCATACCTTAGCTTGCCAGCTACAGAAGGCAGAGCAGGAAGGTAAAAGAAAAGTCCTGCCTATAGTCTCTGTTAGGAAAAAGGTTATGGTCTCAGGAAACTACTTAATCAGACCTCAGATTTGACTGCCTTTCCTTTCAATCCGTCAGAAATGATGTTCACCAGGGTATCTTGTAACCATCCTGGAAATCTGACTGATAGTCCACTGCTTGTTATAACATATTACCTTCTTGATATTATCTGTACTCTCCAGGCATCTAATAGAGCAGTAGCTCAGGAGAAAAAAAAGTCTGAGTGTATTTTAGCACCATTCAGCCTAAAAGGAGAACAGGGAGTCAGCATCTACTTAGGAAGCAATATTTGGTCTTGATTAGGCTCCATGGGACTCCTTCACTCACTGCTAGAAATTGAGACTTAATGCATTATACAGGGAGTGCACACAGGGACCACGACAGGTGATAGAGAATCCTGTTTTCTACCTATCCTCTTTGTCTACTACAAGTGTTAATAGTGGAAATGGTGATTAAGGTTTATGATATTCTACAGTCCTCTTTAAATAGATATAATTTAAGATTTTAAAGTACAGTGTATGTTCTGTGCAGGTAATTGCTTGGTATCTCTGTTTAAAGGAAAATATTCCTATTATGAACAAGTTTCAGACACTGGAGTCATTAATAGTTTATTAAACTTGGTCATTACTATGTACAAAATAAAGTATGTAAGATAACCTGGGAGCCATATGCGTCACATGATTTGTTAGGGCCCAATCACACCTAATTTCAGTGGCTAAAGAAAAAGAGGCAAGCAATTAAGGGAGAGTTTGGTTAGCTTCTGTTCTACTGAGGACGGAAACCTGCACAGCTGGAGACAATTCTAAGCAAATTGATCAGAATTCCTTTACCTTAACAAGAGCCTGGTTAACAAGTTGATACCCATGAGTTTCTATAATCAGGCAGCAAAAATTTAAGACCCCAAAAAAGCCAAGTCACCTTGGAATATCCAATAGCTCTAACCCCTGTCATTTTAAGGAGCAGGGACACCTGTTAGCTTGGGGTAAGGCAGACTATTTTTTTTATGAGTAATATAATTTGCTGGGTAACAATATGCTATATCCAGGTGTCAGGAGAATTAATCAGTTGAATGCGGCTGCTTATAAAATAAATTGATAAACCTACACAAAAAATGGGGAGTAGAAAAACTTTGTAACTTACTACTCTCAATGGTGTAATATTTGAGTATTTAAAATGTTGTGTCTCCTATTAAAAAAAGAAGAAGAAAGACTAAAATTTAATGTGTGTTCTCCAAGTAAGTAGTTAAGAGTCTTCTTGGAGTTGTTAATCCCCAGAATCCTATGAAGGGTTGCCTTATGTATTCTGTACTGATGTTTGCTTGCTTACTTGCCAACATGATGACCACGTCCAAACAAGTGTTGTCTTGGGACAGATCAACTACTTTAAGGAGGTTTCTCTAATTCCTGAATAATGAACACGGTACTCTGGAAAGATACCAAACACATTAAATATTTGGAAGAGTTAATGAAAACACTGTTACATATTTTTCTAATAATAAAAAATATCTACCCCCTCCCCACTACCTTATGATGATTTTTGCAACTGCAGACTTTTATTAACTCAAAGCCAAAAGGTACTGGAAACACACTCATTGCTGATCCAAATGAACATGCTACGTATCCTTTCTTCTATAGCACGGAGCAGGAAAGACCTAACAAGAAAAAGGCATAACCCAAATGCAAAACCACCTACATACACAGAGAACAACAATTAAAAAGTCCTATGTGTTCCCACCAGCCAGCAAAAGTAAACCTGGTTAGTTTCCTTTAGCCTCTAAACACTCTTCCTGGATTCTACATCTTTTCTTAACTATACCATTGCTATTTAGGAAAAAAAAAAAAAAAAGAAACCTAACAATTAGACACACCTGCTTAAAGTGTCCTGTGCTCTGTTCACACTTCATGTTGTATCTTAAAGTGACAGCATATTAAAATGTCAATGCAATTCCTGTGCATTATGTGGCTATAACAGCTGAAAGTATAATTATAGTTCCTAGCATTATGTAACTGAACTTGACTCATTTAGAGGGCCAGAATTCATATATTATATAAAATATGTAATTTTCACAAAATTATTAAAAAGTTTGAAAAATTGAAATATACCTTCCTATAAACTTAAAAATCTCTGTTGGTGTGTGTGTGTGGGGGGGGTGTGGTGTGGTGTGTGTTTAGAGCATGGTCATAGTATTCTTTAGAGTCTACCATCATGTGTTAAGCACGATACGTAAAATTTTGGAAAAGAAAATTGTTGCTCTAATATTTCCAAGACAAACACACAGCTGACCATATTCAGGTTTAAATATATATTTAAAAACCATACAGGAAACACTTCCAAAATTTTACATGGAAACCAAATATACTGAATTTGAATA